>NW_005871258.1:1415484-1418337 GCF_000147115.1 Myotis lucifugus
GGACATGAATTCGTGCACTGGGCCTCTAGTTGACTTATAAATATAATAAAGGTGATGCAGGAGCTCTTAATTCTTGAGAAGTGTGTTTTAAAAGGTAGCTTCTCCCAGGAACACTCCATTTATATCCTATGAATAATACTAACTTGAAAAATTTTGCTCATCAAGGAGTTTCAGGGCTGAGAAAGCACCCAACCAGCACTTCCTCAGCTGCTGAAAATAATAGAGGGTGGCCTGGGGGCTGCGTTTCTAGGGGCAGGAGCTGCCCTGCTCTTGAACGAATAGGGATGTTGGAATGCTGAGTCCATCTTTTTGTGTTTCAATAGCATACTTACAATCTGGGGTCCAGAGAAACGCTTGGGCCGAAAATGTTGCTGTGGAATTTCTGGCCATTCATTTTATGAGTCTATTACTCAGTGTTTATTGTTGGCTGGCCTGAAATTTTCTTTTTGTAGTTTAAATCTTTGTTTAGAAATAAAGAGTGAGTGGTTGACCATCTCAGCTGGCAAATGCTCCTCTGTCATTTCATTGAGACTTGAAGCTGCCTCTTGGTATCTTTCCTGTCCGGGCAGTGACTTGCACAGGGGCACACTGCCAAGTGCGTGGGAAGCAACTAAAACCCAGCTCACACTCCACCACCAGGAGGAAGGACACCTCTTCTCTAATTCTCACAAAGGCACCAGCGTCTCACCAAGCCCTGTGCCCACAGGCTGCACCCTTCGGGGCAGGGGTCTTATGCATGTACACAGGCCAGGCCTGGGTGACGCAGTGTCTGCCGTGGCAGAACCTATGGCGAGGGGAGGCAGGAATGGGACGCTGACAGGAGCCTGGCCTACACGGCAGTCTTGGCACATCATTTTAGAAATAATGACACCCTGCACACTGAATGTATCGATGAACTTCTTGAAACTTCTGGAAACTTCTTTGTGCCCCCTACCCAAGCTTGGAGGTTACTCTCTTAATCATGCTACATGCTCTTACTAATAGGGATGCTCAAAGTGCGACATATGCAATATGGCTCCCTCAAGACGAGGATCTTGCCAGTGACAGCTGGCCGTGACACCTCCTTCTTGTGGACAGTCATTTGAGATAGAACCGCATGGAGGCAAGAGTGAGCGCTTTGAGGAGTGGCAGACCTCGACTCCTAGACCTGCGCCTCCGAGTATAAAATAATATTAATGCTCATGCATCCAGCACTTCCTGTGAACAGGCAACAGAGCTGTTGGACTGTGGGCAAATTACTTTTCTCTCCGAGTCTCCGTATACATAGGGGTAGTAATGCATCTGGCTTGTTGTGAGGACTTCGTGAGGTTGTATGGAATGTATGTAGAGTGCCTGGATCATACTAAGCTTTCAGTCAAAAGCAGCTATTCTCTGTTATTTAGACACTGGGCCCGCATCAACTTTAACATGTCCGTTACTTGAAGGATGAGCAAATTAGATATTTTGGGAAGAGGGTTAGGTTGGGTCCTCAGATTGGTGGAGCATTTTGTGAACCACAGCAGTGATTTTCTAAATGGCTCTGAGTTACCTGGAAAAGAGTGTGCATGTCGGACAGGTCCTGGTGGTCTCCTGGGGAGTCAATTGGCCATTGGATTGGCCCAACCATTACTTGCTCATAATGTGGACTGTATAGGTGTATGTCTGTGTGTGTGTGTGTGACTATACATACAGGGTGCCCCTCCCAAAATGTGTACACACAATGTCTGTAGGTTCTATGACATTTTGAATAAACAATGCCTATAGGTTCTATTACATTTTAATAAACAGTGCCTTTATAATTATTCAAAATGTGTATACATTTTTAGGGACACCCTGTATATTTAGTTATAGCACATTTGTGAGGAAAACTACTAGGCTGATGTTGTTGTCTAAGTAGCCGATCTTTGTCCTGACTAAAGTGTCAAATATATGATTTATAGTTTACGTTCAGCTGTTTTTTACATCGGGAAGCATCAATCCAGAGTAATTGGCAAGTGAGTACACATTCAAATGATAGGATGATACCCCTGCCGCACTTTCCTGTGATTCTGGAGGGGAAAATCATTAGGGATTCTTGTTTCAGAATCTCATCAAAATAGACCCTTTGGCTTAGTTAAGTGGTTGCTGCTGTTAAGTTTGTCGATGGTGACAACGTAGCCGAAATCAGGGGGCCTCTTTCCCATTAGCCGTGGCCCTGCATTCTGCCAGCTGCTGCCCTGGGAACGACAGCCTACACATGTCTGGCTGGACTTAGCGGACGAGCAGCGCGGCTCAGCAGAGGCGACAGATGGGCTGGACGTGCCTGACCATTGCCCTGACCCCCGACCCAGCTCCCTCTCTCTGTACTGCGGAAACGTGCCCACAGGAGGAATAAACAAATTAGCAATCTCAGCGTTGAGACCTTAGAGGTCATCTATTCCAGCCCTTCTCTCCTTCTCCAGCACATTTGTTACATAGTCACGGGTTCTGTTTAACCATCTCTAGCAACAGAAACCTCCCGGCCCCTGATATGGCCAATCCTTTTGCAAAGAGTTCTAATTACTGGGAAGTCCTTCATTTCGAACCAAAATCAGCCTCTTTGTCATTTTGACCCTTGTTTCCCATTTTGCCTTCTGGTGTCACAGTGAATAAGAATATAAGATTGACTGCCGAAACCGGTTTGGCTCAGTGGATGGAGCGTCGGCCTGCGGACTGAAGGGTCCCAGGTTCGATTCCGGTCAAGGGCATGTGCTTGGGTTGCGGGCACATCCCCAGTGGGAGATGTGCAGGAGGTGGCTGATCAATGTTTCTCTCTCATCGATGTTTCTGACTCTCTATCTCTTTCTCTTCCTCTCTGTGGAAAATCAATAAAATATATTTAAAAAAAAAAAAAAG
>NW_005871258.1:1418437-1447319 GCF_000147115.1 Myotis lucifugus
AATGAATAAGAATATAAGATTGACTTACGTAAACAGATTATAATTCTCAGTACTCCTAGCGTCTGCCAGGCCAAATAACAATTACCAACATTTTTATTAATCTCCAGTGGTCTGGGGTTGGAAAAGGCAGATTCGGGAAACTCATTGCTTGAACTCGGAAATTAACCTTTTTTGAGTGGGTCACTCTGGTCATCTTTAGCCAACCACAAGAAAACATCAGCCGTCTCCTGTGAGCGATCCCTATGAGAATGGGCGATGGAGGGGAGGGAAGAGAGAGAGAATGAGAACTAGGGGTGGCATTGTTACAAAGGAGCCCCCAGCTGAGAAGGGAAGCTAGCAAGCCAGGGTCAGAGATCCACCTGCCCCATAGTTACCTGTGTGCTGACTAACGCCGACTCCTGCCTGAGGTGCATGCCATCCCGAGGGTTCGAGGGTTCCCCATGCCCCTGGGTAGCTCAGCTGGGAGCAGGAATCTCCTTGGAGCCGCTCTTCTCAGGCTTTGCTGACTCAGGCGTCCAAGCAGTGCGTAGCCGGGGTGTGGAGGAAAGGTGGGAGCTCCCAGGCCAGGCAAAGCAGGGCCTGAGCTCAGGGAGTTAGCAAGCAGGACCCTCCAGAAATCAAAGCTCCCAGTCTGGGCGGGCTCTGCCACTGAGCAGCCCTGTGGCCCTGGACAAGCATCCTCAGCCTTCCCGAGCCTGGTGTTCCTCACGTATCAAAGGGAAATAACCACCCGCAACACCCCACCCACGTCACAGCAATGACGTCAGAATGGGAAGAGACGATGGAAGTAAGTGACCTGAGCGCCCAGCTGAAGTGGCAGGCAGAGGGGGTAGCACTGAGCATTCCCACTGAAACAACACGCGCGGGGCCGCAGTGCTGGGTTTTCCAAAGAGCTGCTCCCAGCCACTAAACGCCTGGGTGCATCGCTTGCTTTTCCTCCGAGTGGAGGGACTAACTGTGACTGCAGACTTACCTCCTTGAGACCAGGGGGTGACACACCGCTGGGCCACCTCCCAGGATTGCCAACTGTTCCTGCAACCTCACAGAGCAGCCTGACAGCTCATTGCAGCAAATTTATATGCATCAGCACTGTTTTCATCTCAGACTTTAAACAACGTTAATTAATAACCCCCTCCTTCCTCCGTGTGTCGACACAACTCCACCTTTTCATTCTGAAAGAACTTAAATAAATACAGAAATAAAATATTCAATAATTGGAACCAGAAATGAGAAAATATAATTGATTTGAGAGGCTTTTGCTACAAAAATTCCCCGGGGCCGCTGACTACATTTTATTAAAGAATATCACACACTTCTATTTCTGCATTTTCCTTACGTAATAATTTTGAGTTTCTCAGGGGGAAAAGAGTATTATTGAAGGAAAAATAATTATGACAAGTGTTAAAGATTAGTGAGCCGGAGTCCCCTGGTGTGCAACCAACATCCTGGGAGGAAGCTAAGTGCCTTGGAAAGCGGCACGAGCTCTCCGCGTTGAGTAAATGACTGTTTCGATGCACTAACAAGGACCCGAGTGGATTGGAAGGGTTCATTCAGCTTCCCAGAGCACCAGGCCTAGTCCCCGGGCAGCCTTTGTGCTCCATGAGAACGGATCTGGGTTCCTCCACATCCATTTCCCTCGGCTGGGAACAGGCACCTCTTCAGGGTAGAGCCCGCATCTTTCCAATTACCCTTGGCACCTGGCCCACCCCTGCTCCTGAGAGCCCCCTACACACTTCTCTGGCTCTTTGATTAGAACAAGCTTTGCCACCGATCAATGCCTAACCTGCCTGATAATGTCTTTCTACATCCACGCCAATCAGCATCACGACTTCCCGACAAGCACCAATACTTTGGTGATAAGGAAACCCAGCCATTTCCACCGACATTCTCAGCACAGCTCGTTCAACTTGTCCCTTAAGTGGACAGTATATGCCCTCTGTTGACCATATTCTACCCCGTTATCTGATCGGGAGTATTTTCTTTTCCGGTGGTAGCTCAGAGTTATTGGAACTGAAAATCAAATCCAAAAGCCCAGCACATTCCCGATTTGCCAAGAGCAGAGCTATTTGGGGGCTCCGGTCCCAAGTGGCTGCACAAAGCAGGAGCGCCCAGCCGCACTGGCGGTAGGTTATGGGATACAGACACTATGGGCCTCACGTCGCATTTCTTGAGAAATTCATCAGCATCCTTAACGTGGCCCACCAAGCCTCTCAGCCTTGCCCGGCCCTCTGCCAGGCCCTCACGGAGCCTCCCCCACACCCCTCTGCCCTGCCTTCTGGATCTCCTTCCTTCCTCATGTCCGCACATGTGCTCCCTCCCCTGGCTGATTCCTCACTCAGGTTTCCTCTCCCCTGTCATGGCCCCAAGGAAGTCACTGCTCTCAGTGGCGTGCTGCATTTTCCTGTGTACTTTCACAATGACAACTCTTTCATCAAAATGATACCTTCATCCAGTAACCATTCAATGTGGGCAAGAAAGAGCCTCTGGCCCTTCCTCTCTCACTCCCAGTGCCATTTCTCAGCCAGCTCCTCCTGCTCAGCATTTGTCAGCAGGTGTAGCAGGTGTGCCAGGCACCACTCCAGGCACCGGGATACACTGTCCAACAAATGAGGCAGACAGGGCCCCGTTCTAAAAGGTTGTTTCCGTTTTCAATTCTGCTCTTGCATCCCTATAGGCAATATGCCTATAACTCTATTTTTTTAATTTATCAATAAAAGATATTATGTATAGTGTCCTTAATAGCAAACTTGGGGACTTAGCTCAATACTACCACCCTCTCCTCCCAGAATCCTGGACACTCAAAAGTCTGACATCTATTATTATCTTTGATCGTCCTGTAATTTAAAGTATACTAAATCTACATTTCTCATTTCATTAACTTTTGAAAATATTCTATCTCTGGTTCTTCACTTTAAAAGATAAAAGTTATTGCCTTGGCCGGCATTTCTCAGTGGTTAAAGCATCAGCCTGAGCACTGAGGGGTCTCAGATTCGATTCCTGGTCAAGGGCACATATCTGGATTGCAGGTTCGATCCCTCCCTCCTCCCCCAACCAAGAGAAGCAACCAATGGATGTGTCTCTCTCACATAGATGTTTCTCTCTCTTCTCTCTCTTTTTCTCTCCCCCTGCCCCCTCCCTTCCACTCTCTCTAAAACTCAATGGAAAAAATATCCTCAGGTGAGGATTAACAACAACAAAAAGATAAAGTTATTGGTGCCCCTGCCCTTTTCTCCACCTTCCATGTCCCGCTTTGTCAGATAAACATTTACTTCACATTTGGTTCTGTAATTGCAACCAAGTCTCCGTGATTCATCCATAGACTGATCAAGTCATATGTTAGGAGTCTGTTCTTTTTACTACGTCTAACGTCATAAACTCCGGGACAATCAAGAAAGGATGTTACCAGCATCAGGATTCAATAGAATTTTTCTTTGCTTTTATCCTCCAATATTGCCACATTTCAGTTTGCTTTGTACATGAATTATAGTTTTATTATACATTATTTCACCTTACCATTAATCCCTGGAGTTTCCAATGGATGCTGTTGTGTTTTCTTGCATTATTTCTGTGTGTAATTTTCTCCAAGACTATCTTCTTATTAAGCCCCCCTTTTCAGCTGGAGACCCCCCACCCCTGATTTCTGCCCAGCATTCCCCAGCTCCAATCTGTCCTGGCTGCCCTCTAAGCCTGATATGCAGTTGTCATGTTGTAGACTTTTCCCACTCCATCAGGATTCTGGGTTGGAACCACCCATTGCTAGACCCCACTAACTCCTTATTCCACTCTTTTGTTCTTCTGGAGTACATCATCAAATGCCTTTAAAGGAAAGGATATGTGGGAGACAAACATTCTGAGAGCTTCCTGTCTGAAAAGATCATTATTCTGCCCTCCTATCTGATTGATATCTGTATGGGATGAAAACCTCCAGAAGTTTCTTCCTTTCCTTGGTACTCTGTATTCAGGTATTAATCTCTTAGCATTAATTGTGCTGGGCACTCAGGAAGCTCTTTTAATTCCGAAGAATTTTTGTCCTTTGATTTTGGATATTTTTTCTTTGAGTATTTTATTTATTTACATTTTTTGCATTTCCAACCCTGTATGTCAAACCTCCTAGACTGATCTTCTGTCTCATAGTTTTCCATGTCTTTATTTTTTTCCCTACATTCTGAGAATGTTGAGAGAATATTTTTTCTAATCCTTCTTTAATTAAAATGTTTTTCAACCAGTCTTATTTTTTTAAATATATTTTATTGATTTTTTACAGAGAAGAAGGGAGAGGGATAGAGAGTTAGAAACATCAATGAGAGAGAAACATTGATCAGCTGCCTCCTGCACACCCCCTACTGGGTATATGCCCGCAACCAAGGTACATGCCCTTGACCGGGAAACCAGTCTAATTTTTTAAAAAAGATTTTTTAATTGATTTTTAGAGAGAGAGAAAGGGAGAGGGAGAGAGAGAAACATCAATGTGAGAGCAGAACATCAATTGGCTGCCTTTCGCATGCCCCCTACTGGGGATCAAGCCCACAACCTGGGCCTGTGCCCTGACTGGGAATCGAATCAGCAACCCTTCAGTGCAGGGGATGAGCCACACCGGCCAGAGCTAGTCTTATTTTTCTTAACCTACAAGCATTCATTCTCTTTTGTTCTCTAATTGTTTCTTTTTCTTAGCATTTTGTTCTAATTTTTAGGATATAATATTTTTTCCAAAGCTCCCCTGGCATATTAATTAGAGTGTTTTTAATATTGTCTTCTGTTCCCTAATTGTGTTTCTCCCCCTCTCATCCCCGCCCTGGTCAGTGTTTGCTTCTTTTGGGTTTTCTTTTCAATGCTGCAGTTCTTCTTGTATATCTGGTGATCCTTCGTTTGACATTTCCATTTATGGCAGAAGGATTAGTGACTGTATGCATTTTATGTGTTTATTGTTTTTTTTCTTTATTGATTAAGGTATTACATATGTGACCTTATCCCCCTATTGTTAGTAGGTTATTTTCTCACTGGGTCTCTGTTCTTTAGAGCCGTGAGTGGGATGGAGGGGGCGTCTGCTAGGTAGCTTTGCTTTAGGGTAGAAATCCTGAAGATTTCTAAATGCTAAAGTGAGGAAGGCGTTATTCTAGTATTCCAATATGATTACTGCCATGCCACTTGCACCTGCTGATGGTGCTGAGCGATCTGGACCAGCGCCGGGTGCCGGCAGCCGGTATGAGCACCGGGAGGGACCAGTGTGCAGGAGCAAAGAATTTTCAGTAACCACCAGAGGCTCGCCCTGATCACAGCGACTGGCGCCCCGCTTTGGTGCAGCCCTGCTCCTGCCACCACCGTTCCCACACGCTGATGGCGCTGGCCCCACTCGCACCCCCTGGTGGTCAGCGCATGTCATAGCGACTGGTTGTTCAGTTGTTCTGCTGTTTGGTCTATTTCAGTGATGGCGAACCTATGACACGCGTGTCATAGGTGACACGCGAACTCATTTTTTTGGTTGATTTTTCTTTGTTAAATGGCATTTAAATATATAAAATAAATATCAAAAATATAAGTCTTTGTTTTACTATGGTTGCAAATATCAAAAAATTTCTATATGTGACACAGCACCAGAGTTAAGTTAGGGTTTTTCAAAATGCTGACACGCCGAGCTCAAAAGGTTCGCCATCACTGGTCTATTTGCATATTAGCCTTTTATTATATAGGATAGCTAGTAAGTCATGAAGCCGAAATTTGACCCACAATTTGCCTGATAAACACAGTCTCATTCCACAAAACCAAATAAACTGCAAAACAAATTGAAAAATAGGATTATGTGGAAAATTAACCCTCTTTTTATTTTTGGTAAATGTACAAGACATATAGTCCAAGCTTCCACCTTGTCATGTCCTGAGCAGTAAAACCGGGAGGGCCTGTGTACCTTGCCACCCATGTCACAGTCTCCCTTTTTATTTTTATTTTAAGCAATTAATCTATTTTCACCAGTAAAGAAAGTGAGATAATTAAATCTTACTCACACTAAGAAGGCATCTAAGCAGAATGAACAGTTTCAGAGAATAATTTTTCTCGAGATTGGGCAGGCCATGAGATGGTAGAAATTTTAAAAATCATTTTTAGATCTATTCATGCTGTCGCAAATGGTGATCTCACTAATATGTGGAATTTGTAAAATACACAAACAAAATAGAAATAAGCTCATAGATACTGAGACAGACTGATGATGGTTGCCAGAGGGGAAGGTGTTTAGGAACCGGGTGAAAATAGAAGGGATTAAGGACCACAGGTTGGTAGCCACAAAATAGTCCCGGGATAGGGAATAAATAAAAATAAAATAAAAAGTATTGTTAGTAGATGTTAAGAAAGCCAGATTATTTCAAATTCTAAGGTATTTGTCCTCATTGCAAGGTTTTTAACGTGGATTTTTAAAAAGTAAAGTAGTGGCTATTTCACTTTTTAAAAATCCACGTTAAAAAATGTTGACAACAAATAAAAATTTTGTTATTAGAAAATTACTTCCACAAATTCAAAAAATAAGCATTTATTGATCACATAGCATATAAAAACACTATGAAATTAAACATTGGTTTCTGAAATCAACATTTTCCACACCTTCCTGGAAAATGAGATTAGCTGTCCGTTGGGGGAAGGCCTGAGAAGTCTAAATTCAGGATTGATTCTGAAGAACTGTCACGTAGCCTTATTCAAATTCTTAAGAGCTTTGGTAGGAGAAAGTTACAAACGGGCAACGACGCTGCGCTCCCAGTGGTGGCCGGCTGGGAATGATCTACCCCCGTTGTCCCAGACAGGGTCTCTTTGTTTATTGGGCGTTAATGGTAAAGGCAGAGGGTGGGTAGTCATGTAGATCACCAGAAAAAACAATGCATTCCGAAGTTAACAGATTTAGGCAGTTATCACACTCTATACATTCATTAACCTCTTTCCTGGGGCATGGCATTGATCTCTGGGTGGCATTCCGGCTTTCTGGGTAGTCAGCCAAACCTGAGGCTACAGAGAGTTAAACAGTCACAGAAGGTTAAACAGAGTCCAACATTTCCCAGATGCCTTTGCTGCTGGAGTCATATTGCATCTCCTAAGTGAGTTCCCTTACAACGTCCCATGAAAAATGTATCCCAACATCAAATGAGTTTGATCAAGTCTGAGTTAAATGAAGTTAGTTTTCCTTTGCTGCTGGTCTTCTCAGACCCTTTCGCTGCTGATATGCATGGCGAATATCTAACAGGTTTACAATTGGGGAAATGCACACTTTGAGAAACACTCAATTTGGAAAAACTCACATTTTGAGAGACGCTGACTTAATAAAGAGCCATTTGCTCTCCTCTCCTCCCCAGAGACATGATCTCAACCACGCACGCTCGAGCCATGTGTCCCAGCCATGTAGCATCTCATTCCAAAGTCATATTCAGTTTATACTACTTTGGGTTGGGAAACTTTAATTTTGCAACCACCTGCCCCACGTCCTTGAATAATGCTGTATTTTCATGCCTCGATTTCCTCATTTACAAAATGTTGACACAAAAATACAGGCTTTAGTAAGAAATGAAAAAAGGAAAATGACAGCCTACTTATTACATGCAGATGATAACAAAATATTTGAACTAAATGTTTGGAGCGTTCTCTCATGATCATCTCAGCCTTTAGTAAGCAATACCCCACTGTGGTAAACAAGAACATTGAAAATATGTGGAGACTAGAGCTCTAGGATAGTGACAAGTACACCAACAAAAAGGTTATAGGAGGCCCTGGCTGGTTTGGCTCAATGAATAGAGCGTCAGCCTGCGGACTGAAGGGCCCCAGGTTCAATTCCGGTCAAGGGCACCTATCTTGGTTGCAGGCTCGAGCCCCAGCCCTGGTCAGGGTGTGTGCAGGAGGCAACCAAATCGATGTGCCTCTCTCACGTCGATGTTTCTTTCTCTCTGACTTTCCCCCTCCCTTCCACTCTCTCTAAAAATCAATAGAAAAATATCCTTGGGTGAGGATTAGTAATAACAACAACAACAACAAAATTATAGGGGTTGATGAAGAAAGGCAACTTAGGCAGTAATTTTCATCAAGATGTACCAGTCTCTTGAACACGAATTTCCAATTTGTTGCAAAATATCATGTGTGTGCTGCTAATTTGACTGACACATCCTCCTCCATCTGCCACGCTGTTTAGTTTATGGCACCCGAGCCCATGCATCTGCCTGAGTGAGAACCTCAAAGTCACCCTCATCCCTTTCCATGTGCGTCCCTGTCCGACTTGAACTAATTCCTTCTCCATTGGTCAGAGTCATCCCTTAAGATCCAACTCAAAGCCTTGGCCAGCTCAGGCCCTTTCTAAATAAATTCATTCACCCCACAAGAATCTGCTGAGCATTTAGACTGCCGGGCAGTATCCAGCCCGGCTGGCTGGCAGCATACAGAGCAAGTATATGGGAACCCCATCGATGTAGCGTCGCTGTGGGAAGCCTCCGCGATAGACGGTATGACCCGTTCCTCCTGTATCCTCACCATCCTTGAAGCAGTATTTTAGACCATTTCACTTTCAATCCTCAATCTTGACATTAACAGTCCCTGAATCCATTTCTTTCCATACTCACACTGGTCGGATGAGTTTAAAAGGCTGAAATGAAGTGAAAGACTCCCCAGTTTCATGATAATCTCCTGAGGCTACAGTTTAATTGTCTAGAAAAGTGAATAGGAGATTTCTTTTCTCTCCTCAGATAAACAAGTGTGCCCGGAACCATTTGTGTAAATTTGGAAAGTTTTCACAGGAAAGAAAAACAAAACCGTGTGTAAGTAGGCAAGGCAGCTGGACTACTAAGTAATTTACCAAATTTTATCCCCACGACGAGTTCATTTCACCTCCACAAAAGATCCCCACGTGAAATGGTTTCTGTGAAGGCCTTGGGTTGGCCTGTTAGAATCCTTAGTGGGGGTGAAGTCTGTAACATGATTACCCACCAAGCATGTCTAGTCAGAGATCACGGGGAAACACGGGCTCCAGCTGGGCCTAGACACGCAGGCGTGCAGGAGTGTTACCTTTACTGTTGACCATTTAATACAGCTTCTCCAGGCAGCTTCTTCTCAAGACCTGCCCATGCCTCCTGCTCTGGACTGTTTATTAAACAGCATCACTTCCATGACCAAGTGACAGCCCTTTCTTCCCGACTCTTCTCGCCCGTTCTGACAGGCTGTCTTGATATTTGCTAGCCTATTTGTTTTCATTAGGTCCTCAGGCTCTATTCTCATCAGGGAAGTTTTTTAAAAGCATAATTTTAAGAGGAAATCTGTAGGATAACTGCAGACCTATTAATTTGCTGGACATTCTTTCAAAACTTCACACCAGCTTCCTCCGTGATAAGCAGAAAGTTCTAGCTTCTCAGTCTAATATTCTACACGGAGAGCACACAGACCCTGGAAAGGGCTGACATGGCCCCCGGAGCTGGTGTGTGGCCTCCGGTTAAACACTCTGCCTCTATAAACCACAGCTCCCCCCTGTAAAACGGGGGCAATGATCGCGCCTACCTCGCTTGGTTGTTATGTGAAACCAATGGGAGCATGTGTGTACATTGCTTGCCACATTGTAAACACTCAAGACTTGTTAGCAACTATTAAACCATAATTAACTATTGTTAAACCCTCTCATTGTTTGGAAAAGTCTGCCAAGAATAACATAACATTGTTTGCTACTTTTATTGACTTTTCACCGGGTTTTGGAGCTGGGGGTCAAGACTGGGTTAGGAATTAAGCAGCATGAGGTCAAGGAAGACTCCTAGTTATTGATGTTTAAATGAGCTTGCTTTCAAGTGCCCAACAGGCAGCACCCGCAGGCACAGGCTCCTGAAGAGTGGGTAATGTCTAGCCGTGTAAAAACGGGGCTGTAGCAGGGAGGCCCCTGAGGGTGCCCATAGAGGCTTTTTCCTAGGGCACATCTTGGGCCTCACCTGTGGGTCAAGAGGGAGCTAATAAAAACATTAAAAGAATTGGGGCAATTGTAGAAACGTAGGCACATAACCAGAGGCTCACACATCTCTGTGTGGACACGTGCTTTAAGGCAACATGCAGGCAAAGCCAGAGTGTTTCTTAATTGGAGTTTGAAATTGACCCCAGAATGCAAGGGAAGTATTCCACTGGGTCCCCGAGTTCTACGGTGTGAACATTGCGAAGCTTTGGGTATGGAAACATTACAAAGCAAGCGGTGCCAGAACCCCAGCGTCATGACCTAAGAGTTCCTGCTTGAAATAAAACACCAGAAAAAAAAATCCCACCATTATAATTATTTTAAATGTGAAATAGTACTTTTGGCAGATGTTATTAAATATTTAAGTAGTTAATAGTGAATGAAAATAGTTAGGTTCTTACAGTATATGCCAACCCTCTGTTATATCTTTGCTATATTAGTCCATTTATTTGTCAGCAATAAAAGCTATAATCATCACATTTTACCAGTGAGAGAAGTGGGAATCAGAAAGTTTAAGTTGCCAAAAAAATCACACTGCTAATGGAAGCGAAACAAGGATTTAAACCAGATTTGCTGTCTCCAAACCCTGTGCTCTTAATCAATACACAGAATACTGTACAGCCATCCTATGAAGGTCACTGGAAGAGAAAATTACCCAAATACAAATAAAACTTTTTTTTCCACAGCACATATGCATGTATTCAGTCCATCTACAGACCTTTTGAATAATTAGAATACAAAGGAGTTGGCGATTAAAAGTTGAGTGGAGAATGTTATAGCCAACCTCCAGAAGATGGAGACTAAAGGAAGTGAATTTAGCGTTTAGGATCACTATTCCCTGGAGGCCTATCCTGATTTTGGAGGCAGTGGACGAGGGGCTAATGCAAGCTGTGGGCAGCCTTCTGGGGCACAGGTGATAACAAGGGAGTCAGGGTCCACCTAGGAAAAACAGAGCATAGTGAATCCCATCATTTGGATTGGAAGGCTGAAGCTGTGATCAGCTAGTTGTTAGTAAAGGAAAGGAGCAAAAGGGAGACCAGACATTATAGCATGTCATTTGGGCAGCTTCACCAGGAAGCTGCAACTTTCCACTCCTGGGGAACCACCGGTCCATTTCCCACAGGGCTCTGGGGGAAGGGGTCCAACCAAGGGGAGATGGGTGTGTGTGCAGTAAAGTCCGAGTGACGTGGGGAAGGGGCCTATCAGTCAAACCTGGGAACAGAGATCACTGACCAGGGAGGGCAGGGACACTGCAAGCCCACGGAAATTCGGGGATACACAACCCCAAACAAGAGAGTTCGCTCTTTTGCCTCTCTTGGCTGTTGGTGCTCGTGGCTGTGGCTCTCTGGTTCTTCTCTTGTCCAGGAGTGTTTTCTCCATAGTCCTGCAGCCACACAGACCCCACACATGATGGACTGTTGGGCTGCAACTGGGAACACAAACTAAGCTGGCCTGACGCCGGATTGGACTGTGCCCAAACGCGGAGCAGGAATTCCGGGCAGCGGCTGTCATTCTGGCCCTGCTGAAGACACAGGTGGACATTCTCCTTGGCGGGACAAAGGGAAACGGGACTTTGGAAAGTCAGGGGTTTACTTCCACAGAAACACAGCTTTCCACAATGTCTCATCCTCCCATGCAAGTCTCAGAAAATTCCTTTTCTTATGACATCGCCAGAAGCCCACTTCTGCCGGGAAGGGGTGGGTAAATGGAGTGCTCCCCACCGATAACAACTGTACCCTAAAAGAGTTGGGGCCTTGAAAGTAGAAATGGATCCAAACTATACTGAAGTTTCTAGTTCAAAATCCTCTCAATTTGTTATACACAGACTAGAGGCCCAGTGCATGAAATTCGTGCACTGTGGCCGTGGGGGGTGTGTCTCTCAGCCCAGCCTGCACCCTCTCACAGTCCAGGACCCCTTGTTCCTACTGCCCACCTGCCGCGGAGGCAGGAGACGCTCCCGCCACCACCACCGCACTCACCAGCCATGAACCCGGCTTCTGGCTGAGTGGGGGAGGGGAAGAGGAGGGAGAGGGACTGCTGCTCAACCAGAAGCCAGGCTCGTTGTGCCTTAGCACCGGCCCCGCCTGACCACTGGTGGGGGGGGGGGTGATCTGATCTGGGGCCAGGCCAGCTGGGGGAGGGGCCATGGGAGGTTGAGGCGCTGCAGTCATGCCCCATCCTGCTTCTGCGGAGGCTCTGGGACCATGCAGTCCCCTCTCCCGCTGCCTCTGCGGAAGGGGCAGCGCTGGGACCAGGACCAGGCTGTACCGTGGCCTCCCCGCCACCTCTGTGGATGGGGGGAGGGTGGGGCGCCAGGATCACCATGGCTGGCCTGGTGGTGCAGGCTTACTGCCCCCCCCCCCCCGCCCACTGGTCATTCTGGAAGGTTGTTCTGCCTCTGCCATCTGGTCTAATTAGCATATTAGCTCTTATTATATAGGATAATCATGAATTGCTATTGCTCCTAAGAATCTTACGTCCCTGGAGAAAGATAACATCACTTTATCTTAGTAGGCATCAAATTATTTCTGCAAATTATTTTGCAAATACCATGTCATCTATACTAATAAAAGGGTAATATGCAAATTAACTGCCACTCCACAACAAAAAATGGCTGCACCCATAGCCACAAAAATGGTGGCGCCCATAGTCAAAAGATGGCAGCGCTGGCTGGAGCCACGGGGCTGGCTGGAGCGGGCAGGACGCTTGACTTCCTTCGTCGCCCCAATGACGAAGGAAGCCAAGCCTCCCGCAAGCCCCGGCCGGCCGCCAAGGGCTGGCCTCTGGGCAGCAGCCATGGAGTAGGCCAGAGTGGGCGGAAGGCGGCTCCGGCCCGGAGCGAAGGCAGGAGGTGGCGGCCAGAGCAAAGGCCCGGGTCCCCGGTGCCGGAGGGAAGCCGGTGCCAGCAGCCATGGGAAGGAAGGCCTATTGCACAAATCTTCATGCATCGGGCCTCTAGTAATATAATAAAAAAATAACTGAATATAGGATGTAACATAATATGAATGACATATTTATCAGTAGAAATATACTCCTGAGGGCTCCAGATAAAGGAGTCAGATATCAACTTAAAATAACTATGCTTACAAATTGAAGAAAGATAAAATTGAGAATTTTAGCAAAAGATGAAAAACTACAAAATGGACTCAAATAAAAATTCTATCACCAAAAAGCATGGTACCCCATATTAAGAACTTAGTGAATGGGTTTAACAGCAGATTACATTTAGTTCATTAAAGCATTAATTAATTGGAAGATATACTAGAAGAAAATATACAGTTTAGAAAGACAAAGGAATTAAAATTTAAAAGACAGTAAAAGATAGAGAAGATGGTAAAAAATTCTAACATGCAAAAATTGGAGTCTCAGAATGAGATGAAAGAATGAGTCAAAATCAAAACTAAAGAGATAATGGCTAAAAGGTTGCCAAAACGAATGGAAGCTATCAAACACAGATAAGAAGACCTATGAACCTTAAGTAGGATAAAGATAAGTAAGTCTACATCTAGGCACATATCATAGCAATCTGCCAAAAGCCAAAAACAAAAAAGAAAATCTTAAAAGCAATCAGAGGTAAAGAAGGATTTACCTTCATAGAAACAACAATTGGCATCCAACTTTTTAACAGACATAATAGAAGCCAGAAGATAAGATATAATATCTTTTTTAAAAAAATTCTTTATTGTTTAAAGTATTACATATAGTATTACATATGTCTCCTTTCCCCCCATTGACCTCCCCCCACCTAGCACATGCCCTCACACCCCTAGTGTCTGTGTCCATTGGTTATGCTTATATGCATGCACACAAGTCCTTTTGGTTGATCTTACCCCGCCCACCTCCCCTGCCTTTCCTCAATACTTCTCCGTCTCTGGATCTATTTTTGTTCATCTGTTTATGTTGTTCATTATATTCCACAAATGAGTGAGATCATGTGATACTTATCTTTCTCCAACTGCCTTATTTGCTTAGCATAATGCTCTCCATGTCCATCCATGCTGTTGTGAATGGTAAGAGTTCTTTCTTTTTTTCAGCAGCATAGTATTCCATTGTGTAAATGTACTATGAACATAGGGGTACATATGTCCTTTCTGATTGGTGTTTCTGGTTTCTTGGGATATATTCCTAAAAGTGGTATCACTGGGTCAAATGCGAGTTCCATTTTTTTTTTTTTTTTTGAGGAAACTCCATACTGTCTTCCATAGTGGCTGCACCAGTCTGCATTCCCACCAGCAGTGCACGAGTGTTCCTTTTTCTCCACATCCTCTCCAGCACTTGTTGTTTGTTGATTTGTTGATGATAGCCATTCTGACAGGTGTGAGATGGTACCTTGTTGTCATTTTGATTTGCATCTCCTGGATGATTAGTGACTTTGATCATGTTTTCATATGTCTCTTGGCCTTCTGTATGTCCACTTTCAAAAAGTGTCTATTTAAATCCTTTGCCCATTTTTGATTGGATTATTTATCTTCCTTTTGTTGGCAAATATGTTCTCCCATGCAGTGGGCTTTCTTGTTGTTTTGTTGATGGTTTCTTTTGCTGTGCAGAAGCCTTTTATTTTGATGTAGTCCCATTTGTCTATTTCCTCCTTAGTTTCTGTTGCCCTAGGAGCTGTATCGGTAAAGCTGTATTGCTACAAGAGATGTCTGATATTTTGCTGCCTGTGGATTCTTCTAAGATTTTTATGGTTTTCCCGTGTTATGTTTAAGTCCTTTATGCATTTTGAGTTTATTTTTGTGTATGGTGTAAGTTGGTGGTCTAGTTTCATTTTTTTTCATGTATCTGTCCAATTTTTCCCAACACCATTTATTGAAGAGACTGTCTTGACTCCATTGTATGCTCTTGCCTCCTTTGTCAAATATTAATTTAGCATAATGGCTTGGGTCAATTTCTGGGTTCTCTGTTCTGTTCCATTGGTATATATGTCTGTTATTGTGCCAGTACCAGACAGTTTTGAGAACAGTGGCTTTGTAATACAGCGTGATATCTTGTATTGTGATCCCTCCAACTTTGTTTTTCTTTCTCATGATTGCTGTGGCTATTTGGGGTCCTTTTTCATTCCACATGAATTTTTGGAGAGTTTTTCCTAGGTTTGTGAAATATGCCATTAATATTTTAATGGGGATTGCATTGAATCTATAGATTGCTTTGGGTGGTATGGACATTTTAATGATGTTGATTCTACCAATCCATGAACACGGTATATTCTTTCATTTGTTTATGTCTTCCTCTATCTCTTTTTTTAATGTCCTGTAGTTTTCTGAGTACAGGTCTTTTACCTCCTTAGTTAAGTTTATTCCTAGGTATCTTGATTTTTTTTTGGTGCAGTGATAAATGGAATTTTTTTTTTTTTAACTAGCGGTCCGGTGCACAGGATTCATGCACTGGTGGCGGGGCGGGGCCTGTGGGGGATCGGCCCGCTGTGGTAGCACCACTCATTCAGGTCAGCCTAGCGGTGCTCCCACTGTTGGAGCACACTGATCACCAGGGGGCAGCTCCTGCATTGAGCATCTGCCCCTTAGTGGTCAGTGTGGGTCATAGCGACTGGTCGACTGGTTGTTCTGGCTGTTCCGCCATTCAATTGCTGAGTTTTTATTATATAGGATTTCTCTTTCTGAGAGTTCATTATTGGTGTATAAAAAAGCCCTAGATTTCTGGGCATTAATTTTGTATCCTGCTACATTGCTGAATTAGTTTATTAAATCTGGTAGTTTTTTGCTGGAGTCTTTAGGGTTTTCTATGTACAATATCATTTCATCTGTGAACAATGACAGTTTTACTTCTTCTTTTCAATTTGGATGCCTTTTATTTCTTCTTGTTGTTTGATCACTATGCCTAGCACTTCCAGTACTATTTCAAACAGGAGTGGTGAGAGTGGGCATCTCTGTCTTGTTTCTGTTTGTAGGGGAAATGGTTTTAGCTTTTGCCCATTGAGTATGATGTTGACTTTAGGTTTGTCATATAAGGCTTTTATTATGTTGAGGTATGATCCCTCTATTCTCACTTTGCTGAGAGTTTTTATCAGGAAAGGGTGTTGAATTTTATCAAATGCTTTTTCTGCATCAATTGATATGATTATGTGGTTTTCTCTCTCAATTTTTTATGTGATGTATCATGTTTATTGATTTGCAGATATTGTATCATCCTTATATCTCCAGAATAAATCCCACTTGGTCATGGTATATGATCTTTTTAATGTAATGCTGGATTCGATTTCCTAGAGTTTTGTTGAGGATTTTAGCATCTATGTTCATCAGAGATATTGGCCTGTAATTCTCTTTCTTTGTAGTGTCTTTATCTGGTTTTGGGATTAGGGTGATGCTGGCTTCATAGAAAGAGCTTGGAAATATTCCTTCCTCTTGAATTTTTTGGAACTTGAGGAGGATAGGTTTTAATTCTTCTTTGAATGTTTGGTAAAACTTTCCTGTGAAGCCGTCTGGTCCAGGGCTTTTGTTTGCTGGAAGTGTTTTGATTACTGCTTCAATTTCTTCCATAGTTATCGGCCTATTGAGATTTTTTATTCTTCCTGATTGAGTTTTGGAAGGTTGTATTTTTCTAGGAATATGTCCATTTCTTCTATGTTGATCAGTTTGTTGGAGTAGAGTTGTTCATAGTATTTTTTTACAATCCTTTGAATTTCTGTGGGGTCTGTTGTTATTTTGTCACTTTCATTTCTGATTTTGTTTATTTGGATACTCTCTCTTAGCTTCTTGGTGAGCTGGGCTAGAGGTTCATCAATCTTGCTTATCCTTTCAAAAAACCAGCTCTTGGTTTTATTGATTTTTGTATTTTTTTTTTTTTTTGGTCTCTATGTCATTTATTTTTGCTCTGATCTTTATTATGACCTTCCTTCTGCTCACTCTGGGCTTTTCATGTTGCTCTCTTTCTAATTCTTTAAATTGTAGAGTTAGATAATTTATTACCAGTTTTTCTTGTTTTTTGAGGTAGGCCTATAATGCTATGCACTTCCATCTCAGGACTGCTTTCACCATGTCCCATAGATTTTGGATTGTTGTGTTTTCATTGTCATTTGTTTACAAGATGTTTTTTATTTCTTCTTTGATCTCTTTGGTAACCCAATCATTGTGTAATAACATCCTATTTAGCCTCCTAGTATTTGAATTTTTTAAATTGTTTTTATTGTAGTTTATTTCTAATATTATGCCTTTGTGATCTAAGAAGATGCTTGATATGATTTCAATCTTCTTGAATTTGAAGAGACTTTGCCTGTGTCCCAATATGTGATCTATCCTTGAAAATATCCCATATGCACTTGAGAAGAATGCATATTGTGTAGCTTTGGGGTGAAATGTTCTGAAGATGTCAATTAAGTCCATCTGATCTAGAGAGTCATTAGGATTGCTGTTTCTTTGCTAATTTTTTTTGTCTAGGGGATTTATCCAGTGATGTAAATGAGGTATTAAAGGCCCCTACTATGATTGTATTGCTGTCAATCTCTTCCTTGATATCTTCCAGAAGTTTTTTTTATGTATTTGGATGCTCCTGCATTGAGTGCATATATGTTTACCAGAGTTATATCCTTTTGTTGTATCGATTGTTGTAGTATTATGAAGTGGCCTTCCTTATCTCTTGTTATGGCCTTCACTTTGAGGTCTATTTTGTCAGATATAAATATTGCTACCCCAGCTTTTTTTTCATTTCCATTTGCCTGAAAAATGTTTTTCCATCCCTTCACTTTCAGTCTGTGTGAGTCCCTTGTTCTGAGGTGGGTCTCTTGTAGACAGCATATATATGGGTCATGTTTTCTTATCCATTCAGCCACTCTATGTATTTTGATTGGAGCATTTAATCCATTTATGTTTAAGGTTATTATTGATAGGTACTTGTTTGTATCAATTTTTATTCTTTATGGCTGTGTTCTTTCTTTCTTTTCTATTTCTTCTTTTTACAACAATCCCTTTAGCATTTCTTGCATTGCTGGCTTGGTAATGATAAACTCCCTTAGCCCTTTTTTGTCTGTGAAGTTCCCGTTTTCCCCTTTAATTTTGAATGATAGCCTTGCTGGATAGACTATTCCCTTGCTTTGCATCACTTTGTATACTTCATTCCATTCTGTTGAGAAATCATTTGATAATCTAATGGGAGATCCTTTTTAGGTGACTGTCCTTCTCTCTCTTGCAGCCTTTAAGATTCTCTCTTTGTCGTTAACATTTGCCATTGTAATTACCACGTGTCTTGGTGTTGCTCTTTTTGGGTTCATCTTGTCTGGGACTCTCTGTGCTTGTGTGACTTTTTTCTTCCCCAAATCTGGGAAGTTTTCTGTCATTATTTCTTCAGGTAGGTTTGCTAAACAATGCTCTTCTTCTTGTCCTTCTGGCACTCCTATTACGTGTATGTTACTTCCTTTCCTGTCCCAAAGCTCCCTTAGTCTCGCCTCCTGATTTCTATTTTTTTTTTCTACAATTGCTGTTCAGATTGGGTGTGTTTTTCTGCCCTGTCTTCTAACTTACTAATTCGTTCCTCCGCTTCTTCTAGTCTACTGTTGAAACCTTCCATTGTGTTTTTCATTGTAGCTATATAATTTTTGATTTCCACTTGATTCTTACATAAGTTGTTGATTTTCTCATCCATTGTTTACGAACTTTATGACCCTTACTCTGAATTCTTTTTCTGACATATTGTATGCATCCGTTTTATTTAGTTCCTTTTCTGGTGATCCTTCCTTTTCTTTCCTTTGGGGGTTGTTTTTTTGTCTCCCCATTTTTGCTCTCACCGAAGAGTCCAGATGCTGGGAGGTACAGGGTCCATGGCCACAGCTGCAGGTTGGCGGGAGGGTCATGCACTCCGGGACTCTCAGGAGCCTGCAGCTTGGGAGGCTGGAGTCCTGGTGTCTGTGGGTCTGCAGCTGAGGTAGCAGGTTTTTTGCCAGAGTGGCTGTAGGGTCCGGGGTGGTGTCTGAGTCCAGTCTGGGTGGTGGTGAGGCTGGGCTCCTAGTCACAGCTGCTCTCCCCTTCAAGGTGGTGTGGTTTCTGTGTCAGAGCTGGCTACCTGGAAGTGCTTGTAGTGTTAGCAGGGGCTCCCCATCTAGGAAAGCCTGGTCTTCAAGCCCCTGAGACTCCTGCAGGATCTAACTGGCTCTCATTCACACACACACACACACACACACACACACACACACACGGGACGCCTGCTCCGAGCCTCTGCTGCCAGACTGTGGCCGTCAGTAGGACATCCACTGAGGGCTCCCGGACTGAGGGGCAGGCTGGGCTGAGGGAACCCCACCCCCCAGCGCATGAATTTTGTGCACCGGGCTTCTAGTAAGAAAATAAATAAATGTGTAATGATTGCAGAGGGGGAACAAAACCAGCTACCCTTCACCTGGTGAATTATTGAATTATTGTGTGCATAGGAAGTAAAACTATTGACAAATTATTAGAATGAATAGGAAACCAACCTATTCATTCTAATAATTTATTAGATAAAACATCTGACAAATGATATGCAAGACCTTTATGCAGAAGAATATGAAACATTATTGGTAAAGGTAAAGGGAAATCTAAATAAACAGAGGGCTATAGGATATTCAGGTATCAGAAGACTCAATTTTATTGACATATTAGTTCTCCCCAAACTGATCTATATATTTAAAACAATTCCTGTTAAACTACTTTCAGATCTTTTTGTATGTGCGTGTGTGTGTGTGTGTGTGTGTAACTTGACAAGCTGATTCTAAAATGATAAAAAAAATAAAGGGCTGGAAATAGAAGATTATCTTGAACAAGAAAAAGGTGGGAGGAAAGCTAGCTCTATCAGCCATAACTTTGTTATCAAGTTTTGTTGTTATAAAAGTGTGGGACTGACCACGGATAGACAAATAGGCCAATGGAAATGACAGTCACCAAGGACTTGGACCAGGGCCAGAAGAGACACCTAGTCCTAGCTACGTCTGGGATGGCTTCCCCTGAGTCTGGGGCTCCTCAGTTCATTCCATACGCATTAAGTCAGTATTTTGGGGTGGGAAAGGCCATTGGAATTTCCTCCGAATTAATTCTAATCTGTAGCTAGGTTTGAAAACCACTTCCCCCAACACACACACACATGCATACACATGAACACACATGAACACACATAAACATACCTCTAGCTCTCTAAACTTTGATGAGCAATGCAGCTTTTTTTAAATTTAAGGATCATTAGGAGGATGGAGAATGTGATCACATCATATTGCAAAAACATTCAAAATCCCATTTAGATAGTTCTTTTTAAAAAAATATATATTTTTTATTTATTTCAGAGAGGAGGAGAGAGAGAGAGAGAGAGAGAGAGAGAGAGAGAGAGAGAGAAATCAATGATGAGAGAGAATCATTGATCGGCTACCTCCTGCACGCCCCACACTGGGGATTGAGCCCACAACCCAGGCATGTGCCCTTGACCGGAATCGAACCTGGGACTCTTTAGTCCGCAGGCTGGCGCTCTATCCACTGAGCCAAACCAGCTAGGGCCCATTTAGATATTTCTGACTTTCCCCCCAAATTCTTCTCCCTTAAGCTATTGCCTCTTCCCTTCATTCTGTGGCCAAACTCTTCATTTCTTCCTATAATCCTATTTTTATATATTTTTCTATTTTGCAGAATAATTCCCCCCTTCCCTCAGTTTCCCTAACCTACATCTCCATTATCATCTTGCTTAGCAAACAGAAGTTTATTGAGGACTCACTCTTATAGAAAAAGAAGAGAAAGATTGAAAGTGCTATTTATAGTAATTTAAAATCCCCCCGGCACATACAGCTGTGCATGGCTTGAATTGTTTTCCTCTGTGTGTGTGTTTTCAATACAATCAGGAAAAACAGAACATTTTCATTTTGGAACAAACTCAATTGCAGTGGGGGCTTGCATGGTGCCGGCCATAAGCGTGCCGCACTGTGCAATGGGCGTGCTGCTCAACCAGTCCTTAGACCCCAGGCTCCCAGGAGTGAATGTTTCACCGCACTCACCTCAGCAGGCCCAGCTTCGTGGACGTGTGGCCTGTGTGGTCACCCGGGGCCCCACTTTGAAGGGTCCCGTGCTTGGTTTAATGCTCTGCCATCATCATTTTGAAATTCCTGATAATTTATGCACAAGCGGCTACACATTTTCATGTTGCTGTGGGCCATTCAAACCATAGTGGCCAGCCCTGCGCCTAGGGAGGTGGGGTTACGGTCTTGCTGGATTTTACAACCAAAAAGAAAAACCTCTGAGCCTAGTGTTCTGTGAAGTACTTTCTCTGGTTTCTCAGAAACCATTTCCTCTTTTTGACTCTCAGTTGTGCCCCTGGGCTTGGCAGCTGGGTGTTCACTTGCTGCTCTACTGAATCTCTGGTGCTCATTTCCTGCTCACTTTGGATGTTTCACAACAGCCAACAGGGTTTTTCACACCTGGCCCAGCCTCTCGCCCTGGCCTTGGCTCCTTTTCCCTTACCCCGCATCCTGCTTCCGGTCCCACCCTGAACCCTGGCCGACTTCTGCCACCTCCCACCCGCCCTAACACAGCGCTTTGACCACAGAGAACCTTCTCTGTCACTGGAACACGACATGCTTCTCGCCTCTCCTTATTTCTTAACCCACTGATTGGCAGGTGCTAGGTGCTCAAGAATGTTTGTTCAGTAAAATAAAATACCTGAAATGATCTCTGTGATTCTTGAGATTATTCTCTTGGGGTCTGACCCTAAGATTTTGGATTTGGTAGATACCCCCAAGGACATCATCCCTGATTTGAGGTCGTGCTTTTCAAAGCAGGATGAGAGGGATGACAGCATGAGTATCTGGGCTGACAGTCACCCTAGAGGATGAATTTTTCTTTATGTTGTAATAAAGCTCATATTGTTATCTAGAGAATGACAGAAAGTAATGCTAAACTCATAGAAATGTAACTGTATGGGCCAATTAGATGGAGTTATAATAAGCATCACAGGAGAGTGGGAGCTTTGGAAGAACACTGGGAACCAGCCCTCAAAAGGGCCGGGGGTGGGGGTGGGGGTGAGGTTTGACCCTTAGACCAGAGCTCTAATCAGGCCTCCATCCTGTCCTCACGCTCCTCCTTTCCCCATGACCTGGGCTCCTATTTTCCGCCTCCCTCTGTGCAACTCCTTCCTTGAGAACCAGCAGGGAGGTGTCTTCTTTGGAGGGTTTCCCTGCCTCCCCATCTTGCGGTGTGCCTGTCCCTGCTTGTGGCCAGCTCCAACTTCTTTGTGAAGCTCCCTTCCCCCAAGAAACCAACTCCTTGTTGGCAGAAGGCAGGGTTTCTCTCATTCCCTTGTCCATGGACTCCTTTGGAGACTGGCTCCTCTTCTCTATATGGTATTCTCAACGGCAGAAGGAATTCCCTTTGTTCAGAGTAATGAGGAAAGTACCTGAGGCTATGAATCTCAATATATGGAGGACCAGAAGGAAGCACTACTGGAATGCTTGCTATAAGCTGGCGACATGCGAGGAAATTATAGGGAGATCAATTTGGGATTCATAAATGTAAGGAAAAATGTTGTTCCAGTCAGAGTGAGCTCCTTGAGAATGGAACAGGAAGCTTTTGGAGAGAGTGAGCTGCCTGTCATTAGACATGTTCATGTGCAGGCTGAACAAACCAGGGCTGGTAGTGAGGGTTAGTTAGAGAGAGACTCTATGGCTTTTCTTGACTTTCAAGCTTCTCTGATGTTATTATAGGGTTCTAACCCTGTAAGGCAGTTTATATTTCAAAATACTGTACTTAATTAGTTGTTTTTCTAAACTCCTTCTGAAGCAAATCAGCTCCATACAGTGGTAATTAGTTTATTGGTAGAAACAATGACAGGGTCTGAAACATGCATAGTTAAGAAAGGCAGACTATTATTATTCCTGCCCTCTTTTCCAGAACACAGATCTTCTAGTATCCTGTGAGGATGTAACAGGAACTTAATCAGGTTAATAACTACTATGAAAATAAATAAACAATTATTAATATGGAGTACTTAAAAATGCTGGGGCCACATCAATCAGTCTTCAAACAATCAAACATGGGTTTCTTAATTGAAGTGAACCCAGAAGGCAAGGTTTCGTTCCAAAAAAGCAAACACGGGCTTTTCCAAATCACAGCGGGTCCTCTTGCAGTGCTGCCTCTGCAGGGGCACAAGGCTGGGACAGCTGGTAGACCTGACTGCAGGGCACACTGGGGGACCATGATTCTCCATCAGTAATCAAAACAGGACTAGCGTGGTTCAGCCAAATAAGGTCTTGTTTTGTCCTCAATAGTCCAGAGAAAATTGATGGTTCAAAGATGGAACAATTGTGTGAAGAACGCTTTAGCTTTAGATTTGCCAACTTGTCTGTGGTTTTTGGCCTTCGAGGTCCAAGATGGGTGCTCTATCTCAGACCTCCAGTGGCCTTCTGGACAAAAACAAGGGAGTGACCCAGAGGAAGGGATGGTGCCTATTCCAGAAAAGCAAAACTTTCCAGGAAATTCTTACATGTTCAGTTCTTGCTGAATTAAAGTTATATAATAGAAAGTGGGAAATATAGTTATTTCAGCTGGGCCTATTACTTCCCCAAACCAAACTTGGGTTTTGTTAGTAGAGAGGGTGGGTGAATATTGAGTAGGCAACCAGGTGTGACTGCCATCACTTGTTTGTCTCAAGCTCCTGATATGGTAGATTCTGCCTCTGTTTCTTTGTTATCTGGCTGGAGGACCTCCACTATGGATCTTTGAGCTGTAGGAGATGCCTCTACCTGAAAGACCTTGTGAGGACCTTACACTACTGCCCTTTGCCCGTCAATGTTTAACTCATCAAGATATAATTATGAAATGCGTTGTCTTCAGGCTGAGTCATAGTTGGTCCACTTTGAACTTCAGGGTCCTCCAGGGGCTCCATGCTCAAATCTCTCTGGAGCCATAGAGAAAAGTCTGGCACTCACAGTCACTGGTCTTTCCCCCTAGACCTAAGCTAAGTGTCCTTTTCCTGGACACTTTAGTCTTGTTTGCTGCTAACTCTTAACAGAATAGCAATCACCTTGAGATTTGCTTAAGCGGAGGAGGAACTCCTACCTTTAAACAAGAGAAGATGGATGGCTCTTCTGACTTACTCCCGGGATTTCTGTTCAGCAGCACTGAGGAGGAAGAAGCAACTGAAATCAGAACTCTAACATTTTAGAACTGACAGAGACAAAGAATGTGCAGCCCAGCTGTCTCAAGTTGCAAAGGAGGACACTGGGATTGAGAGAATGAGTGCCTTACTCCGGGTGTGGTATGGCAGAGGTCTGGGGTCAAAACTAGAGGAAGAAAGATTAGGAGAGAGAGGTAGAGGGCTCTCTCTTGCCTTCTGTTTAGGTTTGTATAAGCACCCACAGGCATGGGAATGAGCCAATGCTACAGATAAGGAGGGCAGGAGGTGGTGTGGTATTCTGGCTGCTAGATCCAGTCCCCCATCTGCCATGCTTTGATTGGTGACACTTATCTGTTCCTTAGTTTACTCGCCTGTAAGATAAGAGCAATGGTAACATATCTCATATGGTTTCAGGAAGAATAAATGGAGTTGATAGTTAGAACAGTACCCAGTACATCATAACAAAGAAATGTTTGCTATAGTTATGATTGGTAGTCTCCAAATTCAACAGGCTCAGAGTCCTTGAGTCTTGCACAATGTCCCGTACACATCTTGAAGAAGCACAAGGAGCCAGTAGGGTATTAAGTTTTAAATCAGATGTTTGGTTCTTATTACCAGCACCAAGGGATCTTCTATCACAAATAATGGGATTATCCTGCAAGTAAGTCAGCATGACACAAAATATATGATCTGGGAAATACTTTTCTGATCCACTTTCATGAATAGCCTATATCTTTGCAGCCTGAACTTGCATCTTCAGTTCATGTGCCTGCTTTGTTTTATGTACTTTAAAAAAATGTGGTGAGCTTCACACACTAGTCTTTTGTATCAGCTATATAAGAAGCAACTACCACCAAAGACATATATGCATGGAATTATACCAGATCAACTTGAAAGAAAAACCTCTCTAATTGGACAATACTTTAATCCTCTCAACACTGTTAGGGTAGTTGGCCACATTTTGAAATTATTTTTGTCTTGTCTGCACTTGAGTGGCATGGAAAATTTCCCTCCACTTTCTTACCCTCTCCCAAGGGTCATTTTCTTCGCTCTGTTCTCTGCCCTGCCTGGCCTCTGACCCTGCCCAGCTCTGCCGTTTCCATGGACTTCTGAATCTAATTAATGCCTTTGTGGCTAATAAGTGAATTATATAGGCAGGAGGATGTTAGAAACTTGGAGGAAGGTGCACTCCTTGAGAAAACCTGGTTTTGTACAAACAAATGAAAAGAAATGCACATGGAGGGGGTAGAATGTCAGTAAAGTGTAAAATGCTAGTAACACGCTTTGCTCATCCAGTATCTGCTGCCTGATGAGTTGATGCAATCTTAGGAGCATCTCTTTTGACATCTGAGCAATAATCAGCCATTATGGAAGCTGGCTGAGGGGAAAATAGTCCAAATAAACCACCACTGCGAATCGGCCTCAGCCATGTGACAGGAGTACTGGCCCCTAACCCCTCGCCCTCCCTTTTCAGGCCAGTTAACAACCATGTGTGGGGAGTAGGTGCTCTGATGATCTCTGAAACGACCCTGGCTTCCAGGGCTGCAGAATATTCTCAAACTCTCCAGAATGTGGGCAGACAGGGGGAGGGGCCCAGAGTGCTGAAGTTCTCCGCCAGAGGATACTGTCAGAGAACCCAAGGCAGAGATGGTCCCTATGCCCCATGTTTCCATGGAAACATAGGAGGAGTGATGACAGCCTGCACAGCCACACCATCTGCTTGGGACCTGGTGAATGATGGAAAAAATGGAAACAGAAAAGCACCTCAATCCCAGGCTAGAACCACTTGGAGACAGCAGTGGAGAGACAAAGGCCTGAAGACGCTAGAACGCCTAGGTGGATTAAAACCCAAGCTGTCCAGGCTCCACAAATTAGCATATAATTTGCAAGCAGAAAGCCTCGAGGGCTTATTCTGCAATCCATAGATACAGTGAGGAACACCCAAGAAGCCCCTGGAAGGAGAAAGGCTGCCTGTGGGTCTGCAGCCTGGCTGAGCAGGAGAGAAGGTGCAATGAGGAGCCCTGCAGGGGGAGGAAGAGGGGGAGCAGAGGCTCCAGTCACCTTCCAGCAAGACCACCTGCACAGCTGGCTGCCAGCCAAGCATCTTTTTCTAGGGGAATAGAGATTATAAAAGGAAAATCTCCACCTCATCACAAAGGCGACCTCTGAGTGGTAGCCACGTCTTCAGAATCAGGGATGAGTTAATAAAGCCATGCATGCTTAGCCAAAGGGAGGTCTTAGTTGGATGCCACAGATTTGCTTCTGGGTCCACTTAGGAGGCTCCCACTCCAGGATCGGGGGGTGGGAGTGGAGCGCTTGCCCCAGACTGAGAAGGATTCATTCCCGAGGCCCTTTCTTCATAGATTTTGCCGAAACAGACCTGCCCTGCAAACCCCAGCAGCTCCCCTCCTTGAGCTGCTTCCCCCACGGCTCTCAGGAACTGCGCAGTGCCATGCAGTGTCTGTGGAAACGCGGATCTGTCTCAGGAGAAAGGTCCCTCAAGCCTCAAGGTCATTAGTGCGCACAGATGCTACATCAACTTCATAGGAAACATCAGCTTTTTTAAAAATTTTTAATTTAGGTAGTCCCTCACTCCTGGATGAAAAATATTTCCCTTTCAGTTCTGGCATTCTAATTCCAGGAAGTCCAAGCCCCTTTTTGCTTTGTATTAGGGATTTAAAATTTGACAACTAAATTAAATGCTTGTTTTGAAATCGGTATAAGGGCTGAAGAATAGTGGGGCCACCTTAATAAACCAGATAAATAATAATAATAACAACAAAGATCTCCCTACTAAGGCTCTTATCAATTGTTCTACATTGTACTTTTAAATACTATTCATTTAGATGTATTTCTATGATGCCTTAGTAAAAATGATATCTACAACTATTATTAGGGTTTCTTCAAAAGGTGCTGTTCCCCACCTGGACGTTCTATCCCCTGGAAATAAAAGTACTAATGCTGGCTAGAGGTCCAGGCTAGAGGCCCCACGCAGAAAATAGGAGCTATTTCGGATGAAAAAATTTAAATACCCAGTGCAACGGCTTGAGGTTCAAGTACACTCGTGTATGAACAGGAAGCACTGTGCTTAAGTTCAAATATAAATCTTCCTTTGGAGATGTGGCTTTAGGGGAGAGGCCTGTCATGGTAAACGGACCCACGGGCTCCACGCACCCCAGAGCTTTCTCTTTCCCTCTGGGGCCATCTACTCATCTCCAGCCTCCACAGAGGCGAAGGCAAATCTGTATCTTGAGCTTCAAGCCCTGGATGGGACTCCCAACAAGCATGTTCTGTTTGTCCTTCAGCAGCCCTCCTCTGTATAAACAGATGTGCTGGGAGGGAGGGCCAGGGCTCTGCGAGGGTGGGAGGTCCGCTTTCGGGAAGCTTCCCCGCTGCAGCCCCCAGCACAGGGACAGGATGCATTCCTTGTCCAGACTGTGGAACTTGCAGTTCTTCCAAAGGGGCTGTTCCCTCCTCTCCTCCACCCTCCACCCGCACCTTTTGTTCCTGGGAATGCTGTCTGGATGGCTCCAGCGGCTCACTTTTGCCAGAGCAAACATTTCCAGCAAAGGCGTCTGCTAAGGAGATATTAGGGAGACAGATTTTATTTTTCCTCTCCAAATACACTGCGGACTGGGCTTCGGGAAGACAGCTCTTCTCACCTGTGCTTGTTCAGTCTCTTTGTTCTCCCGTAGCCTTGGTACTACCTTCTCCTAACGAGGGAGGCTTTTAGGGACCCGCGTTGTGAGCTTGTAAAATAACAATTCCGTTTTCTGGAACTATGTGGACAGACACTCTGCCTTAATTTACTGTTTTACATTTTGCACATTAGTTACGGATGCTAATAAAGGAAGGACTACTTTCGAGCCGGGGGAAGGAAAGGGCGAGCATTTTGTAATCCAACTCCAAATAGGAAGGAATTCTCATTGGTCTTTTCTTCCCCTGCATGTTCACCAGACTGGGTTTGTTAATCCTCATGCACAGGTCAGAGAGGTGAGAGGGTGACACTCAGGCTTGACCCTGGAGGGATCCTGTGCCTTCTACCCAAGGGTCTAGATTTCCAGGGTCCCCAGTAGTGGGTCTTCTCACTGAGAAAGAACAAAGGGGAAGAGTACCAGAAAGGCCTCCCCCGGCGGGAGTGGGGATTTGGTGCAGCGGTGGGACCTCACTACACTGCTCGGTACCGCTCTCTCCAGGAAACCTCGGGAATCCCCAGCGAGGCTCCCAGAGCTGTGTCCCAAGGACGGGAGGGTGGGGGCTCAGCAGGGTTCCCGGTTTGGGAGAAACAGATTTGGACATGGGCTTCTCAGCATGTCTCTAAGAGTCGGGAGGGGGAAAATGTCCTTTAAAACCAGGAAGGATAATAAGGACTTGATTTTTAGGAGCCACAATGACACTCTATCATCTTCCAGCTGACAGTGCGCCACTCTCCAGACTGGAATCGGGGCAGGAAGTTTGCAGTCTGCACCCAGAGGCCAGCCCCCTTCCCTGTAAGAAATACAAAGAGGGGGGCTTGGTTTCCAGGGACTGGCCAGCTGGAGGATGGTGGGACCCCCACTGCAGGCCGAGCTGCAGGTCCGGACAGGAGAACTAGCCTCCCGGGTCCCCTTTATTTCCTTTAACTTACTGACTCCAGATATTTTAAACGGTTTGTTTACGGCGCTGCTGGAGGCGGCACAGTTAACTCTCAGGGGCCTGGGGCGTCGGGAATTTCCCGGCCGCGACTCCAGGTCTGCAGTCCCCGCCGCCGGGGCGCCCGGCGGGGTCACCGTGGATCCTGGGCCCGAAAGAGCGGGCCGGCCGGCCGGGTGCACCCGCAGCCTCTCAGCATCCCCCTCCCGCTCCTTGCCCCAGGCGCCCCGGAGCGTT
>NW_005871258.1:1448297-1461381 GCF_000147115.1 Myotis lucifugus
CCCTCCCCCCTTTCGGGGGCCCCCCCCGGCCCCCCGGAGTTGGCCGTGGGGAAAACCCCCCTGGAAGGATTTTCCCCCCCGGCGCGGGGGGCCGGGCCCCGGTTCCCGGCGGCTCGGTTCTTTGTTCCCCTGCCACCCACTCCCAACCGCGATGGCAGTGCGCGCAGGGCAGGGCGAGCGTGTCTTCGTGCGGGAATTCCAGAGGGCTCGGCCCAGGGGACCCATTTCCTCGATGTTCCCCCATTCCCGGGGGCCTCTCTGCACACCTCGCACAGTGGTCCTCTGCCCCCCTCCACCCGCCCGCGCCGCGTGCAGCCCTCGCGCCGGGCGCGGGCGGCCTGGGAGCCTCCGGGTGCGGTGCTCGGCGCTCACGTTGGGGAGCTGCTGTGGGTAAATCGCCGCTAGAAGCAGTTTAATTCCGGTTGCTGGTGTTTTAAAAGCCTCATTGGCTGTTTCAACATCCTTCTTACCGGTAACCCCCCCCCTCCCCGCGGCGCCCCCCCCCCCCAATAGCCTAAAATGTTTCCAACCAGCTCTGTTCAGGTGGTAAAATTACTGCTTGCATATTATTCCTGGAGGAACTTGTGTTCTGTTTAATATTTACGGGAATGAACATCTGCTGAAACAAGCATATTAACTGCACCCTGTTCTGCCCTGCTTATTGTAGAGCTGAGTTTTTTTGTTTTTTGTTTTTTTTGTTTTTTGGTTTAATTCCGTAAAGAGTTCACACGTGTCTACAACTCCAAGTGGTGTGCACATGAATATGCAATGTACAGTTTTAAAGCTCAACCGCTTTATGATTTGTAGGTCGTCGAGATGATATATGGATGGATGTATGTTTTCAGTGATTTAGGTTTCTAGTGACTTTTATCTTTCTGAAGCCAGGTGTCACGCACTTGACACAAAGCTAGCGCGTTGTGGAACAGTTTCTTATAAAATACATGAGGATGGCCCTAATGTAATAAAACTTTTATATATTACACCGTGGGATATTGGGAACTTCAAAGAGCCAGTGTAAAATGAATATGAAACATGTTATTACCCTATAAAAGTTGCTAATTACTGTGTTGTTGCTCCAGGGTTATTTCAGCCTTTCATTTACAGATACCTGTTATTTTACAGGTTTACATTTAGGAATGTTGGTTTCTGGCACAAATTCAATAGGTTTCTAGAAAGAAACCGTGCTTTAAAAGTGACTTTTGCTTTTAAAAGGCAGTTTTCCAGTTGTAGGGAGGGACATTGTTTTGGCATATTTTTAATGCTGCTTGTCTGCTTTGCTGATTCAAATCGAAGCCCCCTCATGATTTTTACAAGTAATATTTTGAAGTGTCAGCCATAGTCTGTGGGCGTTTCCAGCACAGGCCAGGGCCTCAGCCTATTTCCCTTGGCGGCCTCAGTTCCCAGCGAGCTCCCTGGAACACACTCGCACAATAAATATCTGTTGAGTTGACTTGAAATTTACATTAGCTACAGTATACTCACTATTTTAAAAAGTGAAAAAAAATAATCATTTTTTAAAGTCGCTATACATTCAACCAGATTTAACCAATGCATTAATTTCTCTTTGGCTTATGGAAGTGTACAGACTGTACACTTATGAAAGTGCGTGACTGGGAGTCTTTCTAGTTTGCAGATGTAGAAATTACATTTTACAAAAGCTTATATGTTTCTGATAAAGATAAACTCCTTGAGTATGCATTTTAACAGAGAAGTTTTCTGAGTCATGGATACATTTTTGGATGGTATTTTCTAACTAAATTTTATGGTTTACTTTTAAGCTTATAAGTTTTTAAGTTTATGACTTACTTTTAAGGTTATATATAGATATCCAAAATAACTAACATTTGTGTGTTTTCTGCATGTCAGACATTTTCATATGCATTGTTTGCTTATTTGAATCATAACAATCCTAGGGTGACAGGCTGTAGTAGTCCCATTTTATAGGCAAAGAAATGGAGGTTTGAACCACTAAGTGACGTACTGAGACTATAAAACAAATGGACATTTAGTGAACACTTACCACTTACCAGATACTGTTCTAAGTATATTCCATGTTTTAACTGTGTTCTAAATACATTACATGTTTTTATGTCATTTAATCCTCACAACAAACAACCTTAGGAAGCAAGTACTATTATTATTCCCATTTTATAGTTTGGGAAAATGAGGGTGGGGAAGATCAGGTAATTTGCCCAACATCACATATCTAGAACTAGAGGACCTATAGTCAGATGAGGCATTCATTTCAAAGCTCAGTTTTCTGATTTAAAATCCAGTGCATTTTCTATAATACGGCTGATGTCTCCCAGTTTATGAGGCTCAAAAATTAATTAAATTAATTACAAAACAAAATTTTGATGGACTTGAAATTAAGGTTTTGTTAAAATATGAAAGAAAGAGAAGGTCAGAGCCCTAAATGATATTGATCTAAAACTAAAAATTTGAAAACGAAATACCAAGGTTTAGGAAATTATGCCTATAGTATCTGAATTAACTTATTATGTATATTTTAAATATATATAAATTTAATATGAATGTATATAATGTAAATATATAAATTTAAAATAGAGAGCATTAGAAACTTCTTCCTTTAGTTCATCTTAGAAAAACACTTTTCTTTGGAGAGGTACAGGTTAATGGAAAAGAGAATTGTATTTTAATCCTTAATATTTTTTTTCTAATTGGTGGGCATTATTTTCCAATAAAACAAATTGCAGTTTGTTAGTTAGGTCTGTAGTTTTGAACCTTCAATAGCTTAGTCTAGTGGTCACAGAAAGTGTCCCCAGATGTCTGTATAGACGTTATGAAGAGAAAAGCTCTGTGCGTAGAATATGATCAATATAGACAATTAGTTGATAATTCATGAACCATCTCCTCTGCCTTCTTACCCCCCCCGCCCCCCGGAACACCTATCCTTATTTTTCAAGAGAGGTCTTTTGACCTCCAGATAGCCATTTCAACGTTTCATTTCAGCCATACCTTAAAGTTGAGAAGAAATTTCCACTTCCAATGCCGTTTCCCACTTCTGATTTGAAGCAAGAGTGGACAATGTGGAACAAGTTGAAGACACTCATTCTCACCAGCTCCACATCTGTGGAGGTGCAGCCCCTGAAGAGTCTGGGGTTCAGTCATTCAGTTGCTCGCAGGGGCAGATATCCACAGGAGCAGGGTCCCAGCCTCCCACACCTCCCTCCCTCCCTTCCCTCTCCCTGCTCTTCACCAGCTTCTCCTCAGCTGGGCATGTAAGCCATTCCTCAGGGCCTTTGAAATAACGTCCATCCCTATAACAGGCTCACGGTTGCTTTTACTCATTTAACAAATATTTATTGATCATCTCTTTAAGTACAAGACCTTGTGCTGATTGCTGTAGGGGATACAAAGATGAATAAACCGTGGGTTGATATGTTATCGTCTAATAGGGGAATGAGAAGGGTGAAAAAGGAAGTTCTGAACATTTTTTATTCAGAAGACAGAAAGACCACACTTGGGACTGGGGTGGGTGGTGGAGGAGGGAAAGAGGAAAAATTGAGTTAAAAAAAAAAAAAAAGGCTTCCATGGAAAAGGTGGCCTTTGAACTAAGCCTTGGAAGATGAATGGAATTTTTACAGACGGTGGGGGTGGGGGTATTGACAGGACATAGAGGCATCTTGGGCAAAGAAAGAGCTTGAACAAAGGCTGTCATGATGTATCTGAAAGATCCTTTCATGAATCATGGTGGAATTACCTATACCAAGTATTTTAAAGATGCAGAACTTTGTCATCATGAGTTACTTCCAGTGAATGAGAAAAGTTTTCCAAAGTGAGCTTGGTCAAAATCGGATTTAATCTTCCTTAAATATAAACACAGTTTAGTTATTGGGGAGAAAGTCTATCGGAGTATAATAGTAAATATTCAGATTCCTCTGTACTACACTGCCACCCCCAGTAGCTTCACATAGGCCGGAATCTATTTACTTTTGTTCAGATAGGCATTATACTTTATATTCTTTCAAATTTGAATCTTTGAAGTTGTAATTAATGGATATTTTACACTCATAAATTTGTTCAATTTAATAAGCATTCATGGAGCATTAGGCATAGGATAGGTACTGAGAGCAATGGCTTGCAAATGTTTCAGACCGTCACTCACAGTAACAAATACATTTAACATTGCAGCCCACTATATTCATGAACATACAAACACGAAGTTACACTTACTGGTACTATGTATGATGCCCTGACAATTTCTATTCTATTCTTTTTCTTTTTTTAAAATTTCCCATTCATGGATTTCAAACAAAACAAAAGAAACCTCACTGTAGGGCAGTGGTTCTCAACCTTCTGGCCCTTTAAATACAGTTCCTCATGTTGTGACCCAACCATAAAATTATTTTCGTTGCTACTTCATCACTGTAATGTTGCTACTGTTATGAATCATAATGTAAATATCTGATATGCAGGATGGTCTTAGGCGACCCCTGTGAAAGGGTCGTTCGACCGCCAAAGGGGTCGCGACCCACAGGTTGAGAACCGCTGCTGTAGGGGATGCAGAAGAAAGAGTTTTCTGGGAGCCTGTAGGAGAGTAGCCATACGTATAAATATCTGCAAAAGCTGACTTTGCCCGTTTCAAGGACATGAGGCCACATCCCCTTGAGAGAGTGAGACCTTCATGGTTAACTGGCATTTGACATGGATCCTGGAGGTGTAGAAGTTCAGGAGGAGAAAATTAAAGGGAGGAAGGTCCTTTGGACGGAAGACCATGACGAGGAATAAGGGCCGAGTGAAGGTGGAGGTAAAGTTACTACCAGAAGCAGGGTGGGGATGCACTGCGCTCCTGCAGGGAGCGGGGGCGTAGCAGAGCACTAACAACTTAGTCTTCAAATGATGCCTCCCCGTGGTGCCTACTGACACACTTGGTTCTCTCAAGTCAACTGGCAGCTGACTGATGTGCCCAGGCCCTGGCTTCTTCCTGGCTTCCTTAGCCAGGCTTCCCTGGCGCTTCCTAGTGTCAGAAAACTGCCCCAGACCCTGCTCTTGACCCTCAGGTGCCTCAACTCCAGCCCCAGAGAAACAAATATTTCAAGGCCTGCCCCATTCCTTTTGTCAGCCCTTAGAGGTCAAAGCAGCTCACCAGGCCACAAGGAGCAGAAGCGGCGGTGCCCGCCCGGTGGTGGGACCATCACTTCTCCTGGGTGAGCTGAGTCCGGCCTTAGTTCTACAGCGAGTAGTCCAGAGCAGTGATTTTCAACCTTTTTCAACTCATAGCACACAAAATACTAAAATTCCGCGGCACACCAAAATACATATTTTTTTGCTAATCTGACAAAAAAACAGGTATAATTTTGATTCATTCACCTCAGATGGCTGTATTGTGTTGGGTGTTGTCATTCTTTTATTTGACCATCTAAGGCAGTGGTTCTCAACCTTCTGGCCCTTTAAATACAGTTCCTCATGTTGTGACCCAACCATAACATTATTTTTGTTGCTACTTCATAACTGTAATGTTGCTACTGTTATGAATCGTAATGTAAATATCTGATATGCAGGATGGTCTTAGGCGACCCCTGTGAAAGGGTCGTTCGACCGCCAAAGGGGTCTCGACCCACAGGTTGAGAACCGCTGATCTAAGGGGAAAGAGGTCAGTGCCCCTGACTAAATAGTCAGGTGTTGCGTGTTTTAAACACTCTTATGGCACACAAGTGAAAAATCACTGGTCTAGACCCCTGCAGTGGGCAGCACTCTCATTGGCTAGAAGTGGTGGTGTGATTGGCTGTGGTACTCTAATTGGCTGAGGACACCCGCCCCCTCCCCAGAGGCCCAGCGCGCAGGAAAGGATCTCAGTATGTGTGGCGTGAATACAGGAAGTGGGCAGAAGTTGTTCATTTGGGAAATACATAATACAAGAATAAACGCTGTGTTTCATGGACTCACAACTGTAAACCTACTTTTGCCCAAGAAGAGTGGCTTTCCAGGCTTAGGGCCTGTGGGCTGCAGCCTTGAAGGGGCAGGTGGCCAGCATGGAGGAGGCAGGGATATGTGGATGGGAAGCAGTGCAGTGAGGGGGTCACGGAGCCGAGTGCTGTATCCACCCAGCGCCGAAGGTGGTGTGTTTTGGAACAAGCCAGGTTCATGTGTGTGTGTTGGGGGGGTCGGGGGGGGGGTGGGCAGGGCTGCCAGGATAACAGGGAGACTGTGTGTTGCATATACAGATGGGTTTTAACCAAATGCCTTTTGATGACGCTAAGGATGAGTCTTGCGTGGGGAAATGACTCCTTCCTGTGTTCCAGATTCTCTCGTGAAAATGTAGGAGGGTTATAAAATGCTAGGACTCTATTTTGGGAGAATGTCCCTCTGAACTAGAGAAGGTCGAATCAATGACACTTTAGGTTTAGCAACCTGAACCAAGGCCCTTTGGCATAATCTTGATTACGGTAACAGTCAAATTAGGAAAAAAAGTAATCTCTTAAAATAGAACGCAAAATTTTGTGTGTGTGTAAATGGAGTTTGTAACCTAAAATTTGCCTGTTTAAATTCTCTTTATTTGTGAATAAAGCCTAAATGGCAAAACCAAGGCCATAAAAGGCAATTTTAATATCATTTAAGGCGAACATAATGTTCCCTTGTTTTATTTCAAAGTGAAATCCATGCAACTTATATTCAGTGTTGCCTGTTCCCTTTTGTTTGGGAATTTAATTGAGGTTTCTGAATTCAACTGGCTCCAGCCTTGCTTTCTTTTTGGCCCTGGGCAGCTCACGATTTTTCTCATTTCCTATTCTCAGTCTTGGTTTAATCACTTTTAAAATGACAGCACTTATGCTGGCCTACCTCATAGGGTTGTGATGTTAAGTAATAAAAGTGTCAATTGCTTCGCGAAGGCCAAATGTAGTTCTGTTATGCCCTTTGCTTCACTAAAAAACACCTCTTTATCATAAACAAAGGAGGATACAGAAAGGCCACGTTGGTCGGGTCATCCATCCGGTGGAGTTCTTTCTCTCCCTGGCAGTGGGACCCGGGAATGTTTTTAAGGAGAGACTGGTGGTTTTCCTTCATTGTATGTCATAGTCTAGCAGACAAATATGCCCTTGCTTATGGTTGTACTACGAACATATGTAGATATATTAACCATTACATAATCTTTGATGTTTCACCGAGAATGTGTTGAATTACTACCCATTACATCAAATGACTTCATCTGGCACTGTGGGTCTCATTAAATTATGTCAGGCTAATCATAATTCAGTTTCAATAGAAACAAAACACAGTTCTACCAGGATAGGAGGATACCACACCATCCAAGATGCTAAATGGGGTGAGCCTATGGAAACTTAACATGGGGGGTGGGGACCTCAGGCTGATTGAAGGAGTTGGGTTGCTCAAGGGCACAAGGAGATCAGTGGGTGTGACAGCACCTGAAAGGGAGGTGACACCTCGGTTTTAGAGGTAACAGTTGGCTGTCTCTAGGAGACTGTGGACCCCCTGCCAGGAACTTCTGGAAAGAGATTCCTGGGTAAGTGGACCAGCAGCAGTGAGTTATCTCTGAGAGTCCTCCCACTTTCAAAATTCTACAGCCGTCCCAGTCATAGGGTTGCAGAATCAGAGAGTGCGGAAGTCATTCATTGTGTGCACTTGTGTCTTTTCCCCTTTGTAATTTCTCCACGCACGTGTGGAGAAAGGCAGAGGGTACTCAAACTTCTTCACGGAATTTCTGCCCAGCAGGTTCACTGTTGGCTGAGGTAAACACAATGTCTGTAATTTGGCAACCACACTAACATAGCAGCTCAGTTTAGAGTTATGCGCTTACCTTGATGCTGAAAAATTGTTTTCCTTTTTATGGACAGGAAATTGGTTTTCAAAAATCCTCTGGAGTGCTATAATGCGAGTCTGTCTTACTTAAGTTTTTCTTGTCACACCTGTGCTGTTTACCTGAGTTATGAAGTGACAGAACAGATTTTCTGTCAATGGTCGTTGAAATGTTAATTAGTTACCTGGCGGTTTAGCTAGAAAAGGGCTTTACTCTAGAACAGCGGTTCTCAACTTGTGGGTCGCGACCCCTTTGGGGGTCGAACGACCCTTTCACAGGGGTCGCCTAAGACCATCGGAAAACACATATATAATTACATATTGTTTTTGTGATTAATCACTATGCTTTAATTATGTTCAATTTGTAACAATGAAAAATACATCCTGCATATCAGATATTTACATTAATGATTCATAACAGTAGCAAAATTACAGTTATGAAGTAGCAACGAAAAATAATTTTATGGTTGGGGGTCACCACAGCATGAGGAACTGTATTCAAGGGTCGCGCATTAGGAAGGTTGAGAACCACTGCTCTAGTGGATCATCATCAGTTCTGGGAAAGATATTTACATTATGATTCATAATAGTAGCAAAAGAACCTGTTTTTGTTTTCAAATTTTAAAATATATTTGTTTTTCTATAAAGTATATTCTGAGGAAGAAGAGACCCAGGGTTTAGAAAACTGGTTTGAGTAGGTAGGTCAGTATACTCACTAGGCCAGTGTCTCCCAAACATTACTGTGCATCCAGGTAGCTTAGGGATCTCGATAACATATTGGCTCTGATTCTGCATTTCTGATCAGCTCCCAGGTAATACTGCTGGTCCACAGACCTAACTTTGAGTAGCAAGAACTAAAGGGATATAAATGCCTTTGAAAAGAAGATCTTTCAAAATACTTTATTTTTTCCTCTGTATTTTGGAGCGGCTTTGTATAATAACATTATAATTCCATAATGCCAGGAGGTTACATTTAGATGCAGCATTTATTTTGGGGCATCTTTCTGATATTTTTGATGAGTGAGGGGGTGGTTAATTGTATCCTAGTGGGGATATAGCAGGAAATAAAAACCTAAATGAACCAAGTTTGTGATAAATAGGCTAATCACTTTTACAGCTTGGCAGTTCTTGTCAGGCCTTCAAAGGCTGCTTCCTTCTGCGTCAGGAGGGAATGCTGAGTAACGGATAGCCTTATAGACACTTCTCGATTTGTCGGGAGTCTCACCATAGCTCCTGTAGGTGTCCAGGACCCAGGCCAAATGTCTGCGTTCTCTCGCAGCCAGTCTCTCTTTGGGAGGGACTTGCGGGTGGGGAAAGAGGGGGCAGTGGGGGACCTGGCATTGGTGTATGTGTGGGGGCAGCTACTTGCAGAATTACTGCACTACCCTGTGGCCATAGCAGCAAATTGCAACTTTCCTCCTGTCTTGGGGAAATCACAACTCAGCTCCAAGTGGGGCCAATGGCTAGTGTCAGGCACCTCAGATGGGACCGTCCATGCCCAGCCTGCCAGGCGCCCTCTCCTCAGCCTTACCACAGTGCCTTCAGTCCATCAGATGGTCAGACTGAGCTGCAGTTTCGTGTTTAATTTTCAGTCTTATGCCATTAGAAAAATATGTGCAGACAGGACTGATTATGTGAGCAAATACAGCACAATTGACTTCGAATGTGCTGTGAGATTGGCAGGAAGTTTATTTACTTTATCTTCTTAATGAGGGTTTGTATGTGTGCATGGGTGTGCACACACACACACACCACATCATGCACACACTTCCATTCTCTGAGATGGGCAGAGGAGACTGTTGCGAATAAGAGAAAGCCAGACTTGGTTTAAACAATTGTGGCTCTTTCAGATTTGAAGACAGCTGACTTTTCAGGAACACTGGTGACCGATTTAAAGCTTGCAGCCGTGGGGCACAGGTGACCCACAGAGGAAGTACCTGCAGTAGTTTTCAGCCCATTGTTTGGGGCAGTACTTCTCATTTGTGCTTCCAGTAGCCAGAATATTGCCTTATACATCATAATCCAATATGTTATCTAATTGTATTTAGCCATTTCTTATGATATGCAACGTTATGTCCCACCGATGTCACTTTTCTTCAGATTGGGAGGAGAGAGGGAGACTATGGCCCTCAAGTATGAAGAAAGGTTGGGCTCACAGTGAAGAAAATAATGTGTGGCTGTTGCTTTGGTTTTGTACTAATGTCATCAAATTCATGCATTTTCCTCACATTGGAGAAAACATTTTATTGGATATCAATATATGGTACAAAGACGAGTAGCCAGGTGATTTGGACAACTCTTGGGTGCGGGGGGAGGACTCTCTCAGGGCAGCAGTTTGCTCAGGTGAGTCCTAAGGAAAATAAACCCCTTTTTGTTCCTTATGAAACAACAACAACTGATGATGGTCAGGTAAAGGCTGCACTTGGGTTACATTGCTCAGGCTTCCGGCCTTGACTGAGAAGACAGCAGTCAGCATGGCCCTGCCTGCTCCCTGCTCCCTTTCATGCCAACTGTATTCCATGGCAGGGAGCCCGTTGGTTCCTTCCTCAGAGCTGCTGAGGTGGAGCTGAGGACTGTGCCTCAGGCTGAGAGGCAGGCATCTTTACTGACCATGACTCTGCACTTTACTGACATAGTTGTAGCCATGGTGGATTCACCTGTTGGCAGGTATAGCTCTAGAGACCCGCTGAGCAAAATATATGAGCTGTCTGTCATAGACCACAGCATCAGCAGAAATGGGAAGACCACACAACTCCAGTGAGCAGCCATATGAAATAGCCTTCTCTTTCTGATGCAAAATCAAATGATTTACTACTTTACGGTGGTATACCAGTTGAACTCTAGCTGGGTAACTGTCTAGGACAGTGGTTGGCAAACCGCGGCTCACGAGCCACATGCGGCTCTTTGGCTCCTTGAGTGTGGCTCTTCCACAAAATACCCCGTGCGGGTGCGGACGTACAGTGCGATTGAAACTTTGTGGCCCATGCGCAGAAGTCGGTTTTCGGCCTGGGCGAGTCTATTTTGAAGAAGTGGCATTAGAAGAAGTGGGGGGTGTCAGTCGGTCGGGCGATGGGAGACACGGTGCAGGCGGGCTGCGGGATACGCAGCGCGGGGGAGGCGCCAAATATCAACAGTACTTAAACTATATAGGTAGGTTAATAACAACGTACCTACCTATATAGTTTAAGTTTAAAAAATGTGGCTCTCAAAAGAAATTTCAATCGTTGTACTGTTGATATTTGGCTCTGTTGACTAATGAGTTTGCCGACCACTGGTCTAGGAGGACGGCTTTAGCCTGGCCTTTGTTGCCAGGGCTCAGGTTAGGCCCTAACCGTTAGGGTGACATAGGTGAAGTCCACGCTGTGCCTGAGCACCACTGATCATCTGCTGCAGGTGCTTGGAGCTTGGCCAGGTGTGTGCAGAGCCTGCTGAGTCAGCTGCTCAGCTGGTGCCACATGGACTCTCCTACTTGTTTCTTTTTTTTTTTTTAATATATTTTTATTGATTTCAGAGGGGAAGGAAGAGGGAGATAGAAACATCAATGATGAGAGAGAACCACTGATCAGCCACCTCCTGCACACTCCCCACTGGGTATGTGCCTGCAACCAAGGTACATGCCCTTGACCGGAATTGAGCCCGGGACCCTTGAGTCTGCAGGCCGATGCTCTGTCCATTGAGCCAAACCGGCCAGGGCTCCTACTTGTTTCTTTCATTGAAGATAGGTCCTTCCCCAGAACATGGCATGGCCTCTTCTGAGAACTACACCTCTTAGGGCTGTCCTTTAGAGCAGAGGCTCTCAACCTGTGGGTCGCGATCCCTTTGGCGGTCGAACGACCCTTTCACAGGGGTCGCCTAAGACCATCCTGCATATCAGATATTTACATTACGATTCATAACAGTAGCAACATTACAGTTATGAAGTAGCAATGAAAATAATTTTATGGTTGGGTCACAACATGAGGAACTGTGTTTAAAGGGCCAGAAGGTTGAGAACCACTGCTTTAGAGTGTTTGTCTTTTAATACATAGAGTTTAATCTTTTAGGATGTGCAGAATACCTGATTAAAGTCTTCTATGGGGAAGCCAGTGAATTTTACCTACTACCTAGCCATCCTTCCTTCCCCCTTCCTTCAACTTGAATGAAACTTCAAGGCTAAGTTAATAAGTTCTGAGTATGAAAATTAAATATTTATAGTCTAAAAAGAAAGTATAATACTTTAGGTTCTAATATTTAGGTAGATAATAAGTTACATAAATTAATTTATATTCTTTTCCTTACTCTTTCAGCAGGACAAAAGCAGTATTTAAAATCCTAAAATATTATATCTAATAATGTAAAATAGTATTGATGCTTTAAGCTGCTCTTTGTAATTTCCTTCCTCTAGATTTATAGGTTTCTAAGCTGAGATGAACAACTATTTAAAAAAAAAGTTTTCATTGATTTCAAAGAGAGGAAGGGAGAGGGAGAGAGGGATAGGTACATCAATGATGAGAGAGAATCATTGATTGGCTGCCTCCTGCATGCCTCCCACTGGGGATCGAGCCCACAACCCAGGCATGTGCCCTGACTGGGAATCAAATCGTGACCTCCTGGTTCATAGGTCAATGCTCAACCACTGAACCATGCCAGTCGGTTGAGATGAACAACTATTAATTGAGCCAGACAGAAGTGAATAGACCACCTTTCTAGTTCTTGATGTGTTTATACTTTAGCCTATAACAGATTATTTCAGATCTCTCTGTAGAGTTTTTACATGCTCTAATAGGGAGTCCTAATGAGTACATAAAACATGGCACGGCCTCTACCCAGTATGGAGTTTTAGGGAAGAGTTCTTGGAGGAAGTAACTTCTATTTTTAGCTTTAAAGGATGGATTAGAGTAAGGCTGGGAGCAGGAGGGGTGTGGTAGGTGAAATGATGTCAGCAAAGGCAAACTGGTGAAAAAACAAGCATGTTGTGAACAATAGCAGTGACACGGTAAGTGCAGGTCTGGAGCATTAGTGGCAGGAAGGGACAGAAGATGAGTTAGGGAGATGGAGGCCAGCGGCTAGGCCTTAGAGAGCCCTGCATGGCATTCCAAGGAGCTGCACATTTCCTAGTAGGTGATGGCCTGCTATTGAGGGCTCTGAGCAGATGAACACAATGGTCGCATTTGCATTTTATTATTTCTGGAAGGCGTTTTATATGAATGAATCTGGTGGCTGGGGGATCAGAAGATCAGTCAGGGATTGATGGTGCTTAACCCAGGCCAGTGAGGATGGAGAGGAGGGGAAGGGTTAGAGAAGTGTTTAGGGGATGACATTTGCA
>NW_005871258.1:1461481-1524974 GCF_000147115.1 Myotis lucifugus
ATTGCCTGGCGAAAGTGCGCTGTTGGCAATGGCGTTGAGGAAGTAGGTTAGGACAGAAATAAAGACTTGGGAGTTATCATCCTACAGCTGCTGGGCCAGCCGTGAAATTGGACACAATTATCCAGGAAGAGTGAGGTTTGAACGAGAAGGAGGCTGAGGACACTGGGAGGTCAGTGAGGGGAAAGGAGTTTGACTAGAATTCATAAAGGGAGGTGGAGACCATGAGAGAGTGGAGTCCATGGTCAGCGGCTTTAGAGCTGTCACCTGACATGGAATGGTCCATGTGGCCTGTGGAGTCAGCAGTGTCAGCAGTGGGGGTGAAAGAATGAATGGGAAGTGGGGGAGTGGAGACTGAATGTTCTCACTCTTGAGGGAAAAGGTGGGCAGACTGATGGAGGAAGGTCTCAGAGAAGGAAGTGGGTGGGCCAGGCCCAGAATTTGAGCATGTGGGTGACTGTATGTAGATATGTTGGGTAGTGGACACTTTAAAAAAATACCTGTGAGAGCCCTGGCCCGTATGGCTTAGTTGGTTGGGCATCCTCTCGTGCATGGAAAGGTTGCCGGTTTGATTCCCGGTCAGGGCACATGCCCAGGTTGCGGGCTCAATGCCCATAGGGGGCATGCAGGAGGCAGCTGATCCATGTTTCACATCAATGTTTCTTTCCCCCTCTCCCTTCTTCTTTCTCTAAAATTCAATAAAAATATATTTTAAAAAATCTGTGAGGAATAGAAGTTTCAGAGAATGGAACCACAGAGAAGAGGATAGCCTCAAATATTAGCCTCTGAAATGTCGATGATTAGTGTTTCATAGATATTTCTGAATCAGTGACTAATGAATGGAAAAATCTGTGTAAATCACTTTAGCATACATTTATGTCATACTATCCATAATTTAATTAGCATCTTTATAGAAGTAGTTTTGATTCAGAAGTAACTGGATGAGGCCACAGAGCCAGGAAAAGTTAGTGGACTTTTTTAACTGTGGACTATTTAAATGGATTTTTAAAAATTGTTTTCAGACACACAAGACTGACACGTGCCCTGTCATTTAACGGCAGTAACTCCTTAGAAGGGCACTTAGCCCATCTGGCAGTAAACCAGTCCTCAGACTCACACTGTCCCTGTGAGCTACTACCATGACCATCCTGAGCATGGTTCCCTGTATTAAAGTGATCTAAGCCCTGGCTCATGTGACTGAGTTGGTTGAGCATTGACCCATGCACTCAGAGGTGGCAGGTTCCAGTCCTGGTCAGGTCACATGCCTGGGTTGTGGGCTGGATCCATAGAAGGAAGTGTAGTGAGCCCTTTCCCAGTACCATGTCTCATTTAATCTGCATAACCTGTGAGGTAGGTCCTGTTAGTCCACAGTTTTTAGAGAAGGAAACAAAGGTGCCAAGTAACTTGCCCAAAGACCCACAGCTAGTTTGTGCCCAGGCAGTCCGGCTCCGGAGTCCTTACACGTGGTGGGAAGTCTGTCTCCCTGACAGAATTGTGTGTGTGTGTGTGTATGGTCTACAACAGGTACAGTGAGGTATGTGTGGAAAAATATCTTGACATCTTGAGGTTTACTTTGGGCTTTTAAAAATATATTTTATTGATTTTTAGAGAGAGAGAGGAAGGGCGAGGGATAGAGAGTTAGAAACATAGATGAAAGACATCATCTATCAGCTGCCTCCTGCACGCCCCCTACTGGGGATGGAGCAGGCAACCTGGGCATGTGCCCTGACTGAGAATTGAACCAGTGACCTCTTGGTTCCTGAGTTGTTGCCGGTCAACACTCAACTACTGAACCACACTGGCTGAACTACTTTGGGCTTTTTAACTTAGAATGAATAATATAGAGTGTTCAAATTATTCTGTACTTTGGACTAATGGAATTTGTATTAAACAGGCTTTACTGTGCAAGGATTGTCTGTAATTCATTGTAACTTAGGTACTGCTTTTTGTCAGTATTTAAAATGTATAAAATGTTCATATATACACTGTATATATCTCTTAATTATTTGTATACTCATAAAATCACTAATTTGGCAAGTATTACATGTGAAGAAAATGGTAACAACTGTTTATTACAGCTGGTCAGATCTACCGTAACACCTAAGTATAACTTTATTAATAACAATAATAATGGTGCAGCAATAAAGTTAGGGCAACTAATTTTACCTCTGAGAGTAATCTGACATTGTGATTCTTTTTCATGTAGATTATTTTGCTGTTTTTGTCTTGTTTTTTTTTCTACATAAAAACCAACTGTCTCTTCTAGCTCTATGACTGATTCTGTAATAAAAAATGTTTCTTTGCCCACCTGGTGTGGCTCAATGGTTGAGCATCGATTTATGAACCAGGAGTTCATGGTTTGATTCCCAGTCAGGGCACATGCCCAGGTTGTGGGCTTGATCCCCAGTTGGGGGTGTGCAGGAGGCAGCCGGTCAATGATTCTTTCTCATCAATGATATTTCTATCTCTCTCTCCCTTTGTCTCTGAAATCAATAAAAATATATTTTTTAAAAAGTGTTTCTTTGATGACATGGAAAGAGTAAATGGGCTTAATTTATGACATGAGATATTTGGGTGAAGTAAATTTAACAGATTATTGGCTTAAGGAATTGTGACATATTGAATCTCATGGCAAGAATGACTTTAAATGTCATCTTTAAAAAATTCTTGAGAATAAGAAATTTTAAGGTAGGTTAAAAAGACACCATTTGATAATGGGAAGGGAAAGGGGCTGGGGGGCAGCATACAGTGGGTTTAAATTCTGAGTGAGATTTACTAGGTGTTACCTTAAACAGGTAACTTAACAACTCTCTGAGCCTCAGTTTCCTCAGGTGTAAAATGGAGGTGTAATGCCTGTGCCACTGATTTGATATAAAGACTAACTGAGATAATGTACACAAATAGCTTGGCCCATAGTAGGGCCTCAGTATATGGTACTTTATTATTAATTCTTCTTTCCCTTTGCATGGCTTCCTTCATGTAATTATATTCAGTGGTTATGTCCATTATGTTGCTTAGAGCATATTCAGAGGTAAATGTGAGTCACTTTTCCGGTTTGTATCTTTTTTAAAAACTGGTATCTTTTTTTTGAGGTCTGGTCTTGCATTTATTTAATGACTATGGCAGATGGGTATGGAGGTAGTCTATTGCTTTCTTCTGTTGTGCACAAGGATTCATTCTTAATGACTTCACAAACCTCCTCAGTACTGATATAATGAGTCCTATGCATTGTAGGTGCTAAGAACTATTAAAAATTATTACATGTATTTTAATGAAAATAGTACTTGAAAATTGGTGAAGCCATTATATATATTTTATTTTTGTGAATCCTCACCTGAGGATAATTTTGTTCATTGCTTTTTAAGAGAGAGCGAAAGGGAGGGAGGGAGGAAGAGAGAGAGAAAGAGAGAAACAAAGAAAGAGAAATGTCAATGTGAGAGAGACAACCCAGGTACTGTGCCCTCGACCGGGGATCGAACCCAAGACACTTAAGTGTGTGGCCAACACTCTACCCACTGAGAAACACTGGCCAGAGCAGCATTATATTATTAAATTTTTCAGTTTAGGTGAACTTAAGAGCAATGACTTTTAATAGTTCAAATGACAACATTCTAGTAACTCTTTTCTGGCAGTAGCGAACTGAGGACTCTACTATCTCAGCTGAATGGCTGTACCTTGACCTCATATCTCCGCTTTGATCCATGTTCATATGCTAACTCCTCCGTTCCTGCACTTAGAATGAACTCAGATTTTCCAGTTGGGTGACAGCCCACTGTGGTCCTGGTACAGTGAACCTAAGTCACGGATTCATTGTTTCTGTAGACTTCAGATTTGGGTGCTTTCTGTTGTTTTGATTCCCTTCTCTAATCACTGCGTTAGTTGCTGATGCAGAACACAGGATATCTTTACATCCAATCACTTGATTCTGGCACACCTGGAGTGAGTCATTACATATGTGTTTCATACTGAATTGTGAGGTCAACATCCCCGGATGGTATTTATGACATCTGTCAGATACATTCAAGCCACAAGGGGGTTAATGCTAGGATTGCAGTTTGTGTGAGTCGGCTTTGCTCAGGCGCTGCTGTGTAGTAACCCCCAGATCTCAGAGGCTTACCGTTTCAAAGTGTGGTTCTTGTCCGTGTTACATGGTAGTTGAAGTCAGTTGTGCTCCGGTGTCTTTTTTGTTTGAGGGCCCAGGCTGACAGAGTGCGTCTTTTTGGAATATGCCATCCTGTTGGTGGAGGGGGAAAAAGGAGCCAGATGTCTTATGGCTCCCATTTCATTGGCCTAATAAGTCACAAGGCCAAGCATGACCAAGGTAAGGTAGGGAATAGCCTCCTTTCACAAAACAGTACTGCAAGCCACTGGTGGCCAGCAGGATGCATATCCTCCCAAACGTAGGGCAGTGAAAGATAATGGTGTACTGTGTACTGTGCAGCTAATAAATATTTTTAAACTAAAGAAAAATAGCAAGATTTACAAAATAGCCTGTAGAACTGTCTGGTAGGATGCCCTTTTATATTATAGAATAGTTCTGCCATTGGCCAGTGGCTTTCTTTCTACTGAATTTATCATCTGTTTTGAATTTTCATTGCAAAAATGGGGGACTGATAAAAAGTTTCCATGGTATAAGCTTAAACATTAGGGAAATAGTTTTTAAAAGTATGTGTTTATTTAATATTTCATTTCTAAACAATTATTACATCCTGATTCTTAAATTAATAACTTGACTTTGCTTGTCACTGACTAATTAGAATCAAATTATGAATAAAGAGCAAAATCTATACATATATTGGAAGGGAGTCATGCAGCAAATTATCTGCTTTACAGAAAAATAGCTTCTATTAAAGTTTTCTTTAACTAAACCTTTACTTATAACTTGAGCCCAGTTTCAGTTTTTGAAAGAATTTAAACAACAAAAGAAGGTGTGGGAACCTGTAGGTACATAGGGAATGATAACTGACCGTTGATGTGAATGAATGAATATGTTAGTTTAGTTTGAGGTCCTGAGATAGAGAGTGCGAAAGGAGTTTCCTGGAACTTAGCAGGATCTCAGCGTTTAGGTTTACCCTTAGCCCACTTTATGCCTATGGATTTCAGAGTAGCAGGGTCTGTATTCAAGTCTTCAGAAAAGTATTAAAATAATCCTTTTCTGAAACATAGAACAGTATTCACTTTTGTGAATGTTTGGTTTGTATTACCTATAAAGAAGCACGTCCAATATTGTTGGAATCAAATACCACTTTTTTGTTAATTCTAAAGAAATTGATAAAGGAAACAGTCCACAACAATACTGTGAAGTGCTTAATGTTGTTTCAAATCTCTAGGAGACTGGACCAAAGTAAAAATGTGAACTAAGTAAGTGAAAATGTAGTCATTACTCTAGTTCGTATGAGCATCACCGTGCAATATTTTGAACTGATTGCAACTGCTATAAAGTTGCAATCACTCTGAAGAAAAAACCCTTAGAGGAAAAAGAAAACTTGAGAAGATAGTGTTCTTTAGTGAGTCTGACAGAAGATATTTTGTGGCTTCAAACTCTTTTCTAATTCTCATCACTTAACCTCTGGGCTATATTAACAAAAGTATCTTTTCCTCCACATTTTCTAGAATTGTGTATATACCAGGAAACATTTTTCATAACCAAATGTCATAGATAGTTTTAAAAATGCTAAAGTAAATTCTGAATTTTATATTCTCTTTAGTCAGGTTGAGATTAATGACATTAAAAGAGCAATATTTTTAGTTGCTAGTAATTATTGAGTGATGGAAGCATGATCATTGATATTTTTTACATTTTATTTTGTATATTGATCTTGCACTCTGCAACCTTGCTGAATGTACTTGTTAGTCCGAATAGTTGTGAGAGAGAGTGTGTGTGCATTGCCTAAGGTTTTATATATACAAGATCATGTCATCTGTGCATAGAGATAGTTTTGCTTTCTCCTTTCCAATCTGGATATCTTTTCTTTTTCTTGCCCAATTGGCCTGTTAGAACCCCCAGAATAACGTTGAATAGCAGTGGTAAGGGTGGATGAATATCCTTTGTTAGTTCGTGGTCTTGGAGGATAGCTTTCAGTCATGTACTTTAATAATGATATCTGTGGGTTTTCATAGGTTTTATCAGGTTGATGAAGTTCCTTTCTATTTCTAGTTTGTTGAGTTTTTGTTTTGTTTTTATCATGAAAAGAGTATTTGATTTTGTCAAAGGCTTTTTCTGCATCTATTAAGATGGTCATGTGGATTTTGTCCTTTATTCTATTGATATGGCTTATTAGATTGACTGATTTTTGTATGTTGAACCAACCTTGCTTTCCTTGAATATCTTCACCTAGTCATGGTGTATAATCCATTTGTACACTGCTACATTCATTTTGCTAGTACTTTGTTGAATGACTTCTTTTGAAAACTGACTTTTTCTAAATTTTTTCCTTTGCTATTGGAAGCTCAGGAATGCTGGAGAGAAAAACAGAGGCACATGACTTCCCCAGGACTTCCCCATGGAAATACAGAAGCTTAATTTCTTCACATATTCTGAATGACTGACCTTTAAGTGATAATCAAATTTCAAAATTCCCACATAATGTTATTTATTATATGACATTCAGATTTTAGGTCTTGGACTGTGCAAGTTACTCAGGGGTTTATTTATTTATTTTATTTTTATTTTCATTTTTTACTAGAGGCCCAGTGCACAAATTCATGCACTGGTGGGGTCCCTCAGCCTGGCCAGTGATTGGGGCCGATACGGGCCGTCTCAGCCAGTCCTAATCAGAGCCATCGGGGCCGGCTGGCCAGGGGGAGGGACTGCGGGAGGTTGGCCAGCTGCAGGAGGTTGGCTGTGGGAGCGCACTGACCACCAGGGGGCAGCTCCTGTGTTGAGCGTCTGCCCCCTGGTGGTCAGCACTTCAGAGCGACAGGTCGACTGGTCGTTCAGTCGACTGGTCATAATGGTTGCTTAGGCTTTTATATATATAGATTAGCTTCCTAATTAGTAAACAGGATTATAAGATGCAAATACAATATGGTATGTGAATATACTCATATTACATGATGGTAAGATATAATTGTTTATATTTATATAATCATGTTAACATAATTATTTAGCACAATGGTCACAATTCAAATACATTCTGGGCCAAGAAGGAGTAACACAAGTGGACATGATGGGGCTTGTAGCCAGTTGGAAGATCCGCAACCTTGCTTCACTGCATTCAAATTCAAAGTAAAAAAAACCACCAATAAAGTGAACAAAATAACCCCCAATCCCTTCTGCCCTGGCCATACATCACACAACTGCTTCCTCTGTGGGAGGTCTGACTCAAAGGCCAGCTAGAAAAGTCCCCTTTTAATAGAATGGCCCATTAATATATTTCCTGGACTTGAATTGTTACCTGGATTATCCCATTGACATTATAACAAGAAGAACCACTGTCTTGTTTTTCTCACCATTACTTTCTGTTAGGTGTGTGAATTCTTATGACAGTTCAGCGACATGCTTCATAATTCTCACAGACCAGCTATGTTATAGGCAGTGCTTTCTGGGGTTTCCTTAACAAATAAATAGAAAACCAGAACTTGTATTTTCTTGGTACCCTGGTATTTGAAAGAGTGATTTCTGCAGTTTTCTATCTATAGTAAGTCAAGTGCTGATATCTTGAAACCTGTGTAGAAGGTTCTTTTGGAGCAAGAGCTAACCCAGCATCTGCACAAGATTTGCTAAGTAGTCCATCCTCAACAGTATCCATAAAACAGCTCTTGAAGCTGGACTCTTCGCTCTGTTTGGAGGGAACCTTGGAGATCATCTCTCCAGCCCAGGTCCCTCATTTTACAGTAGAGAAAACCAATATCTACAACTAAATGTTAGTCTAGTGGTCCTCAAATCTAGTTGTTTTCCAGAATCACCGGGGAGTCCAGAGTCTCTGGGATTCTGTTGAGGTACAGAAGACCCACAGTCCTGGGTGATTCTGACATCGCCAGTGTGCTGAATGGATTTGGGAATGGAAACAGGCTCGGAGTGGTTTTGGAGTTCAGGGTATAGGGAACTGAGTGAAAGGGCCTGATGGAGGGCTTGCATGTTACAATGAAGGGTAGTAGGATAGTGGTGGCCTGGGAACTTTGGGATAGGGGAGTAATTGGCCAGGGCGTGGAGCTTGGAATTGGCCTAGTCAAGGCAAGGAGAAAGATGTTTTATATCAGATGACTCTCTTGGATAATTGCAGGAAGCTGTAGGGGGGAATTCATATACTTGTGTTAAAAAAGAGCTAAAGACCTCCTGCTCATCACTTTAACTTTTTTTTTTATATGTGGGAAGATATTAAGAAAGTGTTAGGTTGCATCACAAGTAATTCTTCAATCCCAAATTTATTGTACTTGACTTATTGTACTTGTGTTTTTTTTGTAGTTAATCATTAGTGTCATGGTTAGTATCTTCATTGCTTTCCCCAGATTGCTTTAAGACAGACACTGATCATTTTGTATACTCAGTTATTGAATTTCCTGGTAATAAAGTAGCTGATACGCAGTATGCTAATAACCATGTCTAAGAAGTGCACAGTGATAACCAGTGAAAACATCCACATTTGTAAATTATTCTTTGTTGAAGATAACTTTATTTTCTCAAGAAAGTGAGTTATCTGTATGATATTTTAAATATTAAGATTATGAAATTGGACAATACCTTCATGATAAATTAGTGTATTTTAATCAGTTATGTAAGACACAAAACAGCATTTCTTTTTTTGTTAAATATCTCCACTTTATGTATATTTTATAGTTATGTTCATTTTACTGGGGTTTTTCTGTACTGTAATCATTCTCCTGGTGTGACTCAGTAGAAGGCAGGAATCACACAGTAGTGATTAGGAGCGTGGGCTCTGAACCAGGTGTTCTGAGTTCTAATCCCCCTCTATTGCTCCGTCGTAATGCATAATTATTTTGTCAACCGTGAACCCTGGAAAAGTGTAATACCTATCACAAAGGATTGGTGTCAGATTAAATGAGTTCACACATGTGTAAAGTGCTTTAAAGTTATCTAGCTAATGCCCTTCATTGTACTCATTGAGGAATGTTTTCTAAGAACTTGCTCAATATAGAAGTTAGAACCTGGACCAGAACCCAGACTCCTGGTTCCCAGGCTGGAGAGAGGGGGAGGAAGCCACTTCTCCTCGAAACACTTTCTCCAGTGTCCTGTCACTTGTTTTGGCTCTCTGTGTGTCCCTCTCCCTCTTTCTGTACCCTCACCCCATCTCATCAACCCCATTCTTCCTCACTTAGCCTTGTGAAGCCCTCACATCATATGTGCATTTCTTTGTTTTTAAAAAAATAAATATTTTATTGATTTTAGAGAGGGAGTGAGAAGGAGAGAGAGAGAGAAACATTGGTGACTTGCCTCTGGAACGCACCCCATCCGGGGATCGAACCTGCAACCTGGGCATGTGCCCTGACAGGGAATCAAACTGGAGATCTTTCGGTGTACAGAGGACACCCAACCAACTGAGCCACACAGACCAGCACCTGTCCTTCCTTCCTCTCTCCTTCCCTCCCTCCCTCCTCCTTCTCCCCCACTCCCTTCCTTTTATTATTTTTGTTGGCCTTTTCTGAGAAGAGAGCCTACAGCTTTCCTCAGACTCCCGGAGGCATCGGTGACCCCACTTGTGTGAGGGAGGAAGCGGCTCTGGCAGCAGCCGCTTCTGTTATGAGCAGAAGCTGAGGTTGTGCTCGGAGAGGGTAGAACTGTATTTCTGTGTTAGTGTTTCCAGCTGCAGAGGAGAATGGGCACTGACAGGGATGCTTGGCAAAGCCGTTGTGCCAGGCGAAGTGATTTTATCATGAAGACACTGCTGAGTCTCTCCTTGACTGCCTTGAACAAGCAGGGGGCTTGGAGTTACACCCAGAGCACGAAGACAGGTGACTGATTGGGAAGTAAGCCAGTAAGAACTCAGAGCCTATAGGATGCTCTCTTATGGCGTGGTGGTGTCAGGCGGCTTAGATGTGCCTTAATTGCAAAGGAGCTCATTGATAGACTTTCTCGTAATTGCTAAAAGAAAAGTGCTGTTTGGTGTTTAACATAAAATTAAGGAGACCAATATTGTCTATAAGGGCTTAGGGACTCAAATATATTATTGCAAGATCCATTTTATAAGAATGCATGTCACACTATATGCCAAGGGGTTTTCAAGTATTAATTGTAGCTTGAGTTATCCTGAAGGTCATGACTCAGTGATAAATCATGACCAGATAGCGTCACATGTCATTTTTATAGCTATCATGTGGCCTCGGTGTTTTTCCTCCATTCTGCAGTATTCAGATTATTCACACAACAGCTTGGTCACAACTGGTGCACTTTGTGTGGCAGTGGTGGGATCAGGGACTGTTTAGTACAGACTGGCTGGAGGACTGAAGTGATCCCTCCCTCCCCTGGCAGTTATGTTTAAGACGGTACAAGTTGGGGGTATTTAAGTAAGCATGGCCAGACCGGAGAGCTTTATCAGAGTAACATTCTTTTGCCAAGGATGTGTGATAAAGCCAGGGTGAGATTTTGGGAATTTTGACTGGGTCTATATTTAGCATCCAGAAACCATTGTGGGGCTGTCACTGGTTAGTCACAGTTCTTGCTAAAATTAGATAACTTAGGCATATAGGACAGTGCACAGTCTTATTCTCAAGTTTGTTACTTTGCTCATTTATTCATTCATTAGTTCATATTTCAGTATGTCCCGATTTTTCCTGACGTTATGTTTACCTAGGAAGGATATGAATTTTTGATGAGAAAAATTTATCATGAAAAATTAAAGTTAAGAAAACATATATGCTCATATACTTTGGCAAAGCCCTCTTTAAAAGCTTTTCAAGGAATAAATATTAAAAAATTACTAAATCGAGGAAAGAAATGTCAATAGGAATTTCTTTCTTTAAAAAATTTAAAAATACACATGTATGCAAGAGCTGTAATGTCCTAGAGGCTGAGCTGGGTGACTCAGGCTGCAGGATGCCCTACATGGCAGCCAATCCTAGTGAGGGGTTAAGCACATGCCCCGGTGTGGCCAGTGAATGCTGCAGTCAGGGCACAGCCTTGTTCTGATTGGCAGAGGGCTCTTCTTCCCTTTGTCTTCAGAAGAGGACAATGCCCTCCTGCTCTGAAGTAGAAATTGGCCCCAGAAGCCTCCAAAATGCAACGATGCTTAATCTTTACCTATAATTTGTCATTTGGCCCAAACAATACAAATTATTTTCTTCTAGGAGAACATCTGAGGCAAACTGGTTAGTGCTTGGTGCTGACTATGCTTTTTTTTTTTTTTCCTGAGTCTTACCTCTTGTTTTTCTCTTGATGTACAGACTTTACCTTCCAGCTGTGATGGTAGGCTTTGCTTCTGCCTCGTGTCCTCAGGCTTCCGGAAAACAGTTTATAGGAGGGGCAATGCATCTGCACAGGGATTTGGTTTTTAGTTTCAGCCAAGGCTGCAGATAGAAATCTAAAGTGAAAAAGAAAAACCTTCAAGGTGAACTATATTAATGTGTTAATTAGAAGTAATATATTCTTTGACAGAGCCAAAGAAAATTGCAATAAACAGCATGTAATGCTATACACATGGCAATAATGGTTAAGAGCTGCTAATAACTAATAGCATGTTATTGACATTCTCTAGTCATCAGCAGCAGGCAGGGGAGGCAACCAGGACACATTTGGGTTTAAGCTCAAGTAGGACACTGGCCATAGTGCCAGTCACTGTGGCATTCTGGTTTTCAGGCCAAGCAGGTGTTCTCTCTGTCTCTCTCTCTTGGAGGCTGTTGCTGCTCTCTTAAACTGTTTCTGCAGATCGTGGCTCTCATTCTTGGTCAGTTTGTTGTGTCTGAGTCTAGATAGATGACAGCGGGTGGGGGGTGGCGCGCAGTATGTGATACCCTACTTAAGTGATAGCGACAAGAGTAACAGGGAAGTGCACGGTTAGTCAAGAACCGGGGGAAATAAGGCTGATGTTCTGTCTTCATGGCCAGGAGCTCACGGACCACCAACTGACCTCCTAATCTTTTCTTGCAGTGAGTCTGGTAGCACCCCATTCACCCAGCACTCAGCACAGCATAGACAGCCATCAGAGATCAGCTTGGTCCCAGAGAACAATGAGCCTCAAATCCAGGAGCAAACGCTGGTTCCGGAACTGGACCACCAGGAAAAGTTTAGATTATATCTGCAAGTGTTTATGAAGCTGGGGAACTCCGAGTTCTGTTGCAGGGCTAGAGGAAGGTACAGTTCATTTTGTAAACGTGTTTCGGAGGCTCTCCCCGTTCCCGAGAGCTGTTCAGCAGGGTCTGTGCATTCCAGTTGAACTCAGCGCGTACTGGTTGTGCACCGTTGTAAAAGAAGGGGCAACAGGCAAGAATGAGAAGTGTGTTCACACGGTGTCTGCCCTTAGGAGTTTACAGCTCAGTTGAGAAACTTCGAATTCTGCTAGTTTGCTAGTTTTTATTTGGCACTCTTTTGTAGATTAAGGATGCTCTTCTGAATATCAAGCTGAATGCCTTTTGGCATATTATTTTGAATTTGATTTTTTAATTCCTTCATTGGGAGATGTTTGCAAGTTCACTCACTTAAGCATAGCCTTCAGCTGAATAGGCCTGTTCTCTGTCATCATTTTGTGCCACTGATTAAAAGCCAGACTTGATGCCGGGGCCAGAAACAGGGCCCTCTGAGATACTGCTTTGTGCTTCTGGGTCAAGACCAAGTCATATTTACATGCTCTTGTAGAGGGAATTCTCAGACTAATGAAGGATTGAACTAATGATCGTGAAGTCTCTTGCAGCTCTAAATATACGCATGTGCCACACAGCGACGTTTTGGCTAATGATGGGCTGCATAAACAGTGGTAGTCCCATAAGATTATAAGGGAGCTGAACATTCCTATTGCCAAGTGATGTCGTAGCCATCCTAATGTCATAGCTCAACACATGACTCACGAGTTTGTGGTGGTGCTGTGTAAACAAGCCCGCTGCCAGGCGTGTGAACGTGTAGCTGATACAATTATGTACAGTACGTGATGCTTGATAACGACAATAAATAACTGTGTTACTGGTTTATGTCTTTACTATACTTTCCATCATTATTTTAGATTGTACCCTTGCTACTTATAAAAAAGAATTTGCTGTAAGTGTGCTCTGTTATGCTGGCAGCAGCCTCCTGCATCTCACGTTCCCCCGTCTCTTGATCGCATCCTTTTCTCTTGTGCTTGTGTTTATCTTGTGTTGTTCTGTACAGTACCTGCTGTGCAAGCTTGTGGCCCAGGAGCAGTGGGCCAGACCATGTAGTCTAACAGTAGGCTATACCACCTAGGTTTGCGTAAGCACATTTATGGTGATTGCACAATGACGAAGTTGCCTAACAACTCATTTCTCAGAAGGGATCCCGGTCATTAAGGGACCTATGACTGTGAGTGCTTTTGGTTCAAAATAATACAAATAGAAAAGCCTTGTAAAGCTCTGAGTTTGAGGTGGCAAAAACTGTGCTCTGTATTTTGGATAGTATTCATAGAACCTGTAACCTGATAAACCTGTTCTGTATGTTCTGCATTTGGGAGAAGCCGGATTCACCTGGCTTCCCGATGTCTGTCTGCGGCAGCCGAGTGCTCCATCTTAGCCCATGGACTGACATTGTGAGGCAAACTAAATTTCTTTGAGCCACTTTGTGCTACTTCCTAGTTGAAACATGCACCCTATGTACAATATGCCAAGGGAATCAACTTAGAAGAGGAAGGAACAACGTTTCTGAGGGACAGCATTGTTCACAGTATAGCAGGAGACAGGACATTTAGAGAATTGGGTTAGAATGTCAGCAGATTGGCTGGGTGTCTCTGGGCATTCTTTGACCCTCTCTGAGTTCTTATTTTCCTCTTGGCTAAAATTAGAGGCGTGGCTTAAATGGGCTCTGGTGTAGTAAGAATTCTGCATGCTGGGTCTTTAAATAAACGGCACTTCACTTGGTTAGGGCACTTTACCTGTTAATGGAACAGGTCATGGAGAGTTGGAACAATAAGAGGAGTAGACTTTGGGGACTAGCAGGGTGTTTCCCCAAACTCCTTGATTGTAATTTGCTGCTGGAGCAAATTACCACACATTTTGTGGCTTAAAACCATACACATTTACTATCTTCCGGTTCTGAAGCTTAGAAGTCTGAAATGGGTGTCGGCAGGATAGTGTTCCTCCCGGGGGACCCCAGGGAGGATCTGTTTCTGGCTTTCTCCCACTTCGGGAGGCTTTCCACGTGCCTTGACTCGTGGTCTCTTCCCCGTCTTCAAAGCAGCAGTCGCCGGGCTCTGACCTCTGCTTCTGCGACTCCGCTGCCTCCCTCTTTGTGATTAGTTCGGGCCCACGGGGATAATCCAGGATAATCCTCCAGCTCAAGATCCTTAACTTACTCACATCTGCAAAGCCTCTTCTGCCTGGTAAGGCGACATCGTCACAGGTTCCAGGGATCCGGAGGCGGATGTCTTTGGGGGCCATCATTCTCCCTACCACACATATATAATGTTGCTAGCATTGCACTGGCCCAGGAGACCATGCTCCTCGCTCTTGAAAGAAAGATTGCCAGCAGATTAAATCACTTTTAGCGTTCACAGGGGACCTTCGGTCGCACTGCTCCAGCCTCTTGTGCCACAGCAGGGGGTTTATTAAAAGGAAAAAGGGGAGAAAATGGGAAAAGAACTACACAGTCGGGAAGCAGTTTTACCAACGCCAATGGAGTCAACAGCAAGGCCTTCAGAGGGAGAGTGTGCGGCATCGTACTCAGTTGTGCAGAGAGAAAGGCAGGTAGGCTCCGAAGGCCAGAACTGCCACATTGTGAGACATGGCTACTGTAGTTCCAGGCGCTCAGCTGTGCGCCGCCTCGCCTCGCAGCGCACGCGGTGTTGAGGTGGCAGGTCTTCACTCTCCAATGGGGGGCTTTTCTGAAGGCACTGGAAGCGATGGAGCTCTCCACGGGAAGGGAACGCCTGGCTCGGGTCTGAGCGTGACACTGACAGTGTTTATAGTTCCCGCAGCAGAAGCATTCTTGGTGTCTCAGGGGTGACATTTTAATTATCGCTGCATGAGATAAGAAGTTATCTCTGTTTGTAGTTGGAGACATAATTGATAGAGGACAAGGCAGAGTTCAGGGGAACAAATTAGTGACGGGAGCCACATCTTTTTATGCCATAAACTCCAGCAACTTTGCGTTTCTGCTCTGATTTGACAGAGAGACTTGTGTTATCGCAGGAAATCCACCTGGTTTGCGAAGAAATTTACATTTCTCTAGTCTGTTTTAACTTTCAGCTCTGCCTTGATTACGGGCATGCTACCCTGCCTCCGAACCAGACTTCACGCTACCTGGCGAGTGGCCGGTGCTTCAGGATGAATCTGGCTGCCTGTAGGTGTTGCTGCGCAGCTGGCCGGGTGGTGTGGGGCCCAGGAGCTGGACCTCAAGGCCCTGTGACAGCCCACAAGGCACAAAAGGCTTACTGAGCAGGGACCCGCAGAGAAACAAGCAGCAGGAACAACTGCAATGGTTCCTGTGTGTGTGTGTGCCATCGTTCGAAACCTCATCAGATAAATGCACGCCAGGAATTTGGCCAGAACCTATTTTAAAAAAGTGGAACCTGGAAATATTGATAAAATACCAGAATTTGAGGTTTTTCCTTAATTATAGTGACGTTTCCTTGGTTATTCCCCTAATTGACAGGTTGTTTTATTTATTTTTTGCCACTGCTGTTGCCCTGTCTAGAAACAGGATTGTTCTGGCCTGACAATTTCTAGGAAACACCAGTGCTGATGGCCACGCGCTCTCTGGCTGTGCTCGGGGAAGGGTGCTTCAGGGAGGAGCCGAGGCAGGATGTTCAGAGCAAGAGAAGCAAGCAGCCTGGGCAGTCATCTGTTGCTCTTACTGTGTGTGGTTTCCCTTCAGTGCTCAGGCTCTCAAATAAAGAAGAGCCCTTTGCTAGAAGGGCATGACCATTGCCCCAACCTTGGCCGTGTCCACGAGGTTTTAGCAGAGGTGGGTTGGGGGACGGGCATTTGCCATGCTTTACTTGGGAGCCTTGACATTTAACTTGGCTCATGACCGGCTGCCTTGGGCCTTCTGTCCCCTAACTGGGTTTTCTCTACACTTATCACCACCCGGGGTCCTGGGGCGTTAGCTCAGGCTGTTGTGCGAAAGGAAGGCTGCTCCCTGGAGCGCAGAGCTCTCTGCTGAGTTTCCATTCCAGAGGGGTTGAATTTATAGCTCATTGCCATATAATTAAATGCTCTATTTACTGGCAGGAATTAAGATCCTATAATGGTCCTTTGAACATTTAAATTAGAATACTTTTACCTACCCAAGCTTCCTGCTGCCTCTCCTTACCTTTCTATCTGCTAGCTCTCAAAGGTGGACTTTAATTTGCCTCTAAGTGGCAGTGACCATTTGCAAATTATTCCTGAGTTCTCCAGGGTCAGAGTTTGTGCTGTCAGGATAAACACGGTCAGCAAGCACTCCTGGGGCCTCTGCCTTTCGTTCTTCCCGGTCTCCAGTCTCAGGAAGGACCTGGGTATCTTCATGCGGGACACTGTTGAAGCACGTTACCTGTTTTGTACCCTCTGATTCAGAATTCAGAGACAACATGTGCTTTAACTTTTTACCAGGTAAAATGAGGTAAAACCAAAAAATATTGTAAGCAAGTGGCTGGAATGAGTTAACCTTCTTTAAGAGACTAATCTATTAACAGACCATTTTCCAAGTCATCTTATCTCTTCATGTTGTGTTGATCAACTGTGAAAATGCTGTTTAGCCAACGTATAAATCTAAGTATATGTAAGTGCAAGGCATGTTATCATATTCACACGGCTGTTTTCCTGGAGATTGCTGTTTGGGAGTTGAGAGGTTAGGATGGAAATACAGGCTTGGACGGTGGGCCAGCTCCCTGGGGAGACCACAGGGAGTGACCAGAATGAAAGCAAATTGAGGAGCGCCTTTCACAGGTGGAGACGGACCAGAGAGGCATGAGAGCCAGGAGGCAGAAAAGTCCAGAAGCCCAGAAAGTGGGAACTTTCCAGGGTGAGAGATCGACAGAGTAAAATACAAGAGTCGTCCAGCTCAGTTAGAGCTGGACATTTGCATTGGATGGGGAGCTATGCCTGGGGCTTTGACAGAACCACAGGAGGACACCAGTGCTCAGGGTGATCAAGTGCCTGATCCATGATGGGGACTTGATGGTGGTCTTCCTGCTGGAATTTTCTACTGAATCTCCTTCATACCTGTGAGAGACTGGCTCCTCTGACCTGACTTGTTTGTAGTACCCATCATATTGGCCACATGTTCTCATTTTCCATCCTATATAATAAAAGCATAGTATTCAAATTGTCCCCTCAACTGGGAGTTCCAACAGGGGTGGGGCAGCGGCTGCTGGGAGAAGGGAGGGAAGCCCCAGCCAGCGATGGCAGCAGGCGGCCGGGGGAAGGGAGGGAGGCCCCAGCTGGCAGCCAGCAGCCACTAGGGACCCTACCAGTGCATGAGTTTTGTGCACTGGGCCTCTAGTAGTTTAAGAATGTCTCATTTCGCTAGTCTCTTGATTAGGTATATATCATGGATGGAATAAAATGCTGCTTTGTGCACAGGGAGCTGCTTATTTACAATTTTAAACTTCGGTGTAACACTTTAAAATTTAAACGTAAAAAATAAACCTGATTGCCATGAAGGTGGTCATCTGAAGGCTCTTGACATCAACATGTGACTCGTAGCCAGCAATTATTTTTTTAATTTTTAACTTCTGACCATGATCTATGAACTTGAGAAACATTAGGGTCTTAATTATCTGGCTCTATGCTGCACTTTATTTGACCAGATAGCACATTTTGTTGAGCTTCTGGATAAACAGAGGAAATGCATGGTATGTGTATTAGTTTGCTAGACCTGTCGTAACCAAGTACCGCAGACTGGAGGGCGTTAACAACACATTTGCCTCATATTTCTGGAGACAAGGACTCCAACCATGGTCAAGGTGTGGGCAGGTTTGGTTCCTTGGGAGGGCAGGGCCGCGAGAGCACATCTGCTCATCCCTTGGCATCACCCTGGTCTCTCCTGCATGTGCACATTGCCTTCTCCCTGCATACCTGCTGAGTTCAGATTTCCCTCTTCTTTTTTTTTTTAAATATATTTTATTGATTTTTTACAGAGAGGAAGGGAGAGGGATAGAGAGTTAGAAACATCGATGAGAGAGAAACATTGATCAGCTGCCTCCTGCACATCTCCTACTGGGGATGTGCCCGCAACCCAGGTACATGCCCTTGACCGGAATCGAACCTGGGACCTTTCAGTCCGCAGGTCGACGCTCTATCCACTGAGCCAAACCGGTTCCGGCAGATTTCCCTCTTCTTTTACAAGGACACAAACTATATGGGATTAGGGCCACCCTATTCCAGTGTGACCTCATCTGAATTAATTACATTTAGTACAATGACATTATTTCCCAATAAGGTCACATTCTGAAGTAGTGGGAGTTAGAGCTTCACTATATGAATTTTGGAGGCCATAGTTCAACCCATGACAGACTAGAGCAGTGGTCGGCAAACTCATTAGTCAGCAGAGCCAAATATCAACAGTACAATGAATGAAATTTCTTTTGAGAGCCAAATTTTTTAAACTTAAACTATATACGTAGGTACATTGTTATTAACTTAATTAGGGTACTCCTAAAGCTTAGGAAGAGCCACACTCAAGGGGCCAAAGAGCCGCATGTGGCTCGCGAGCCGCAGTTTGCCGACCACGGGACTAGTGCATAGTATGATGCTCCAAGGCGGAGGTTTGGGAATCGCTCCTCAACACCCGGAAGGAAAGCACTGGCCTTCATTTTGCAAGTCATTGAAAAATGACATTTGAGTCATTTAAAATGAAATCTGTACATTAAGTAGCCAAGGATTCAGTTAAAGTAAGAGGGGCAGCAGGAAGAAGGTAAATGAAGATAAAATGGCAAGAATAAAGAACACAAATCGAAGAAACAGCAACGGTAGTTACTTTGGGAGCATGTTTCAAATGGAATTTCTGGGTGCAGAAAATCTGTGAGGGGTCCCAAACACTGTATTGTAACAAGACCAAACAGGTCAATATTTATGATGTGGTGGATTCTCAGCATTCATGGCGTCAATCCCACACTCAATAAACCAGAAAAACAAAGGGGCACCAGCAGTTGTCACACTTGGCACTTTCCTGGGGTTGTAGCCTTTGCCAACAGGACAGGCCCCTCACAGTGTGGCCAGCCAGCAAGCCGGCCCCAGCCCCACTGAGGATTCACCGCTCCAGGGGCCTGCTCTCTAGGGGTCCACAGCGTGTTCCCTGAAAGACCAGGGGGTCACTTAGAGCAGCGGTCGCCAGCTGGTGGTCTGCGGACCACTGGTGGTCCGTGAGGTCCGAAAGGTTGGCGACAGCTGACTTAGAGGACAGCCTGAGCTACTTAATGTACAGATTTAATTTCTAGTGACTCAATTTACACGAGGCCAAAATAACTCATCCTGTGGTTAAAATAGAGGTGATTTTCCCAGCCATCCCATCTCATTGGCTAGGAGTCTCCGTTGTCAGTGATCCTTTCCTTGTTTATATTTAGTTGCAGACATCACAAGGCCTAAAAATACATGACGAATGGTGTTTAGTTGAGCAAGCTGGATTTACAGACTGTACTACCTGCCGACAACTGCATCTGCTGTGCGGTGTGGGCCTTGAATATGTACTCGCCGAGACTGGGAAACGGGGAGAATGGCTTCACGGGGAAAAGGCAGCTGACTCCGCAGAGAAAAAAAGGAAAAACCACGGTTCTGTTTCTTAACGGAAGTGCCAGCCCATTTAGTTCATCGTCTGGTATTTACCTGTGGTTCTGCTCAAAGCATTTTTAGGGGCGCTCCTTCTAGTTTCTTCCAAGAGCCATTTGTCCAGCTTTAGAATGGAGCCAAAGCTTGGTGCATTTGCCGTCAGACCAGGGGCCTCACAGAACCACACTTCCTCTCTCCAGATATGTTTTGGGGTACAAAAAGTGTATGTGTACTTTATTATCGCACTGTGACTGTTTTTACAAACCTAAGTCCATAGCTGTAGAATGTGGTGTAATGGAGATATCTCATTCTCAGACAGTGCATATTCTACAAGCCATGCTTTGTACACTAGTCACATAAAAACTCAGAATTTGGAGCTTTGAACTCCTGTATCCTTTAAATTTTCATTTAAAATTACCTCAGACTTTTGACAGCCATTTTTGTTTTTAAAAAGGTTCTCTACTTTATATGATGACAGTTCCAGAATTAAAATAAAAGGTTTGGCACACATTGTGTCTTTTTAGGAACAGGTCATATACTATTAGACCATTGTGAATAAGAAGGTGTTTACATTACCAAATTACAGGATGTTTCAAGTCAGATGTTTTAATGCTGTAACTTCTAAAATGTAGTCTTTTTAAACAAATATTTGAGCATTTACATTGGGCTGAAGAAGACTATAACTGTAATTTTATTCTTTTATGTGCTTTCATATGTTATAAAATGTTCATTCCCATTAGTAATGTTATAACTGAAAACCAGAAACAATATGTTCCATTTTAAGAAGAGCCTCATTTATTAAAATTTTAAAAAAATCAAACAAGTTAATAGAGATAGCGTCTTACAATACAAAAACGACTTTAATAAAAACTGTCTTTAGAGAGATCTTTCAAGTGTTAAAGATGATTATTTCATTCAACAGATCTCGACTGCACATCTCTTATGAGCCAGACACTGCATGTGATGAGAGTGGGCACGGAGAAGGAGAGGGAGGAGAGAACCTGGAGTGGGCATGGAGAAGCAGAGGGAGGAGAGAACCTGGAGTGGGCACGGAGAAGGAGAAGGAGAGGGAGGAGAGAACCTGGAGTGGGCATGGAGAAGCAGAGGGAGGAGAGAACCTGGAGTGGGCACGGAGAAGGAGAAGGAGAGGGAGGAGAGAACCTGGAGTGGGCACGGAGAAGGGGAGGGAGGAGAGACCCTGGAGTGGGCATGGAGAAGGGGAGGGAGGAGAGAACCTGGAGTGGCACGGAGAAGGGAAGGGAGGAGAGAACCTGGAGTGGGCATGGAGAAGGGGAGGGAGGAGAGAACCTGGAGTGGGCATGGAGAAGGGGAGGGAGGAGAGAACCTGGAGTGGCACGGAGAAGGGAAGGGAGGAGAGAACCTGGAGTGGGCATGGAGAAGGGGAGGGAGGAGAGAACCTGGAGTGGGCACGGAGAAGGGGAGGGAGGAGAGAACTGGAGTGGGCACGGAGAAGGGGAGGGAGGAGAGAACTGGAGTGGGCATGGAGAAGGGGAGGGAGGAGAGAACCTGGAGTGGCACGGAGAAGGGAAGGGAGGAGAGAACCTGGAGTGGGCATGGAGAAGGGGAGGGAGGAGAGAACTGGAGTGGGCACGGAGAAGGGGAGGGAGGAGAGAACCTGGAGTGGGCATGGAGAAGCGGAGGGAGGAGAGAACCGTAGAAGCTGTGGCCAGTTACAATGAGTCAGAATTGAAGCTGTTGCATTTCTAAAATTATAATGTGTGGAACAATGTGAAAGTAGAGCTGATTAGAATTCACTTCCAGCTTTCCAGGAACACATCTGAGAATAATGACGAATGCTGTGTAACAGTTCAAGGAATTAGAGTGTGTGCATAAATGAAACGCAGTGAGCCTGTGTCAGCCATGAACAGGAGAGTTGACCCATAGGCCTTAAATGACTGCTCCAAAAAGTGATGTATGCTTTAAAAATGCTCGGGTTTCCACTTACAACAATTACAGCAACAAGGACTGCACATCTGTTAGTCGGCTTGTTTCAATCTCAAAAGGTGAAGTGTTTGGCAGTTCTTTCTTCTCATATACAGATGAGCTGCGTGGAGTTTAACCTTTAGATGTGCTTAAGCAACCACGCTTTACAATGTATTTATTTATTTGTATAAAACCACCCAAACAGAAACAGTCTGATAAATTGTAACTAGGAATACAGAAATCTGGAGGCTTTTTTTCACTTGATATAAATAAATTGCTCCAGTTGCCTTCTTTCTTCCTTTCTGTCGGGGTTTTTTTTAACACTCACCCTAGTGTCTAGAACAGGGGTGGGCAAACTTTTTGACTCGAGGGCCAGAATGGGTTCTTAAACTGGACCGGAGGGCCGGAACAAAAGCATGGATGGAGTGTTTGTGTGAACTAATATAAATTCAAAGTAAACATCATTACATAAAAGGGTACGGTCTTTTTTTTTTTTTTTTAGTTTTATTCATTTCAAACGGCCCGGATTCGCCCCGCGGGCCGTAGTTTGCCCACGGCTGGTCTAGAAGCAAATTCCCAATTAAAGAATGGAAGCCATTTGTGGTGGTCTACATGTCAGAACAGGATATTCTTCTGCTCAGTGCATTGCAGGGTTTTAAATGAGTGAGTGTGACTGCTTGCTACAGGGAAATAGAGAAATGGGGTCTTTTATCTTTACCTGAATATGTGGGAATAAATATGAGTTTTAAACTCATTATTTGTAGAGAATTTACATCTTCAGCTTCTAACTGTTGCAGAGCAACCAGACTTCATAGACTTTCTACTGTACTACATTCAACTTTTAAATGCAACTCTGTTGTTAATTATAAGGTAATATACACACAGATAAAGCATTTTATTCAAATTATATTGCATCAGATTTTGTCGGTGTTGCCTGAAGGAGATAGGATGAGAAGACAGGAAATGGCCAGGTATGAAGTTGACATAAGCCAGATTGTCCTCATTTTTTTTTTGTTTGTTTGTTATTCCTCACCCAAGGATATTTTTCCCATTGATTTTTAGAGAGATTAGAAAGGAGGGAGGGAGAAAAGGAGGGAAGGACCCAAGGATATTTTTCCCATTGATTTTTAGAGAGATTAGAAAGGAGGGAGGGAGAAAAGGATGGAAGGAGAGTGAGCACGCGCACGAGAGATGAGAGACACATCCAGTGGTTGCCTCCCGAACCCGCAACCCAGGTATGTGCTCTTGTTGGGATAGAACCCAAGACCCTTCGGTGCTCAGGCTGATGCTCTAACCACTTAGAAACACCAGCCAGGGCCAGACTGTCCTCATTTTTAACCAATGAAGGCTCTCAAGCTTGATCACCTAGTGCAGAGAACACATTTTTAAGGTGCGTTTACTCAAAATAGGCACCATACTAAGTATTTTACATATGTTATCAAATTTTATCTATATGATTCATTAAGGTAAAAACTATTATTAACTCAATTTTTCAAACGAAGATGTAGGCACAAAAGAGCTTACCAGTGGTTCCAAATTGGTCTGCCAGAAAGTCATGTGGAAGCTTTGTAAAAATACAGATTCTTAGGCCAACTTCTGGAGAGTAGGATTGAGAAGCTGTAGAATATGGGTCTGGATATCTTTATGATTAAGTAGTTTCCCCAGCTGATTCTAATAAACACCTGGGTTTGGAGGCCACACTCGGGAAGCCCACCTGAGTCAGGGATGAAGCCGTAGCAGTGCCACCATGGAGGCCTGAGCAGAGACATTGAAAACCGCCCTGGAATCCTAGCATGTCAAAAAATCCTAGCTTTTGTTTGCCTCACACCTTTCCCAGCGCTGGCTGCCCCCGCCACATCCTTGCCGGTGGGCATCTGAGCCTCTGCTGGAGGCCGGTGGGAGACGAGGCTCCGGTTCCCCAGGCATCCCTGGCCATGGCTGAGCAGTTCTGATTATTAGCAAGTTCTGCTCTACTCTGGGCTGTGTATTCCTGCCTGTCACTCCCTAGTCTTACCCTCCGGCGCTATTCAGAGTAAATCCAGCCCTTCTTTTGCACGACAGCCTTTGGGATATTCAAAGAACCAGCTTTTCCCTACAGCGGCTTTCCTACTCTAGGCTAATTGTGTCAGGTGCCAAGTTCGAATCCCCTCGGTAAAGAAATACCACTGCAGCCTACACAGACCACGTGGTGTCCACCACAGAACCTCCCAGCCCACCAGGGAGCGTGTGCCACGGCTATTTTTCTCATGTCCTATCACTTTGTAGCCTCCTAGGTTCCCAGTTAATTTTCTCTTCTTTGTTACTTAGCCTTGTATCAGAATTAGGACGCTTGGTTATTACTTATAACACAAATCTAAAGTTGCTTGTTGAAAAAGATCACTCACATTCCAGGTCAAAGATGGGAACCTGGGCGCTGGGAGAGGAGTTAACGGTGCTCAGGTCCCCTCACCGGTCCTGTATCCGCAGCCTCACGGGCCCTCCTTCCCAGGGAGGCCCGGCTGCTCCCGACCAGCTCCTCCGCTGCAGCAAAGGCAAACATATTTTCCTCCTCTATTGAACCCTTTGTGTTTAGACTCTTTCCCATCTTGTTTGAACTGTTTTTTGTTTTTTTTTCTGGAACAAACATTTATTGTAGGCAGTGTAAATAACAGCGGACACTGTTTATGTTGACTTTGCTATGACTCTTCCGGGCTGTGACTTAGTTAGCAGGGAGTTTGGAGACCTGAATCCATGCCTCCACCTTGTCACCAGTTTATAGCTGAGACAAGTCTTTTAATTTTTCTGGGCCAAAGCTTTTTTGTGGCATAGGGATAATGAGAACCTTTCCCTTCCTTGTGGAGTAAAGGATGCTAAGACATAGGCTACCTGGAGTCTTGAGAGGTCCAGAGAAATGGGTTCCATAAGACAATGTAAGGCTATTGTGAATATTTAATTACTGTTATTATTAATGCCACCATTGGCTTACCAGTGGAATTTACTCTTTTTTCTGGCATGCTGTTTCGTTTTTAATTTTGCTGTTACTGTTAGTTTAGACAGGATGGAGTTATCAAAAATATTTACTAGAAAATTCTGACTTCCAGGGAGCAGACTGATCACCCAGAAACAACTCTCTTAATCTCAGATGCATGTGGAGAAGGCTATGTGCATGGCACATGTACGCCCCTTGCATTTGTGCGCTGGTTCCATTTGTTCTCAGAAGGAAACAGATAAGAGGCGCTTTCCCCTGCAGATTTCCCTGGGCTGCAGATGGGACTGGGAGAAGTACACTTCTTATATCTCCTTGTAGGGGCGCGGGGTGGGGGGTGGGGGTGGGTGTGGCTCAGGGTTGCCTGTCTGGCCTTTTGAACCACACCTTTTGTCAGCAAGTGCAAGAATGGACAGATCTTCAAGTTGACTGGTTGAGAGGAAAATCATGATGGGTTAGACCAGTGGTTCTCAACCTTCCTAATGCCGCGACCCTTTAATACAGTTCCTCATGTTGTGATGACCCTCAATTTCATTGTTACAAATTGAACATAATTAAAGCATAGTGATTAATCATAAAAACAATATGTAATTATATATGTGTTTTCTGATGGTCTTAGGCGACCCCTGTGAAAGGGTCATTCGACCCCCAGGTTGAGAACCACTGGTTTAGGTGAAGATACAAGTGGATGAATTGTAGTTGCCCAGGGTCATGAGTAGTATTTCCTTCAGGGCATACCACTGGAGGTGAAGATGTGCATAAAAATGACATCTCCTCCAGGTTCCATTTGTGGGAGCTCTCAGACCATTGTCAAGTTTTCTAAACATTTGCCTCTGTTCCCGGTAAAATGTTGGGATTAGACAGGTTTTCTTACAGCCTTTTCCTTGCAGGGATGCTAGGGGGCTAGTTAACTAGAACACTAGCAAATGCTTTGAGCATCAGAGGTCCTTCAGAAATGGTCAACATTGTTTGGTTCTCATTTGGAGGCAGGAGAAAGATACCTCATTTCTTCAAAGTCATGCAAAGGAGATGGGAGAGAACGTTCCTCTTCTTGTGAGGGCACTAACTTGGTGATCACTCACTGCTTTGGTCATATTACCATGCAGTCACTATCAGTGAAGAAGTAAAGGGGACCTCACTGGGCCTGCCAGAACCATAACACCCCAGACCATTACAAACACATTACACTGCAATCGGCATCTAACAGCTGTATGTCTGCAATGTGCCAGTTAGAATGTTTAATTGGCAATAAAAGGGGAGTTAATAAAACACATCTAAGAAATGGAAAATCAGATTAGAAGTGGCATTTTGGCCCTTATTCAAGGGTCATGGAGCAGGAGAGGGTGTGGAAACCTCCCTCAGCTCACTTCCTGTGTCTTTCCTTGCTACTGGCTTGTTCAATACTAAATATCTGTAGATATTTGGGTACCATCACCCCCTCCCAATAGCCTGCCCTCAGTTTGAGTTAGTACTATTTTATTGTGTAATGACATGGAAGTTTTAGAATTCAACTTCAAAAAAAAAACAACCAAAAACAACCAAACAAAAATAAAAGAGTTAGAGCTACAATTTATTGATCGTTTGCTGGCTTACTTGTTAGATGAATTGTGTAGATTTTCTACTTTCTTTCCCTCAAAAGTCACTACCCCTCAAAATATCTGTAGGTATGTTTAAAAAATATATTTTTTAAAACCACAATTGAACGGCTGTTCAGCAACATTGACTACAATGCGCTTCTGGGGAATTTCACCACTACCTGATTGCCGTCTTCATTTCTCGTTTGACTGGTGTGTATAATCACTGATTTGTAAGTGTGCGCTGTAACAGTGTCAGCTGTCTGCTGGCATGATAGGAGAACTTATGAAATGAAGTTAATTTTCTATTTTCTTTTCTTGCAAACTCCTTTACACTTAATGTTAAGCAGGTAAGTGACTTAAAAGTCCAAGCCACTTGAAGATAATATGAATTTAGAAATGGCTGATTGATGAGCTTACACTTATCTCATTTTGTTTAAAAAGATACTAATATATCTTTTGAGAATAGATTTTCGACCTGAAGAAAAAGTATTGCTCTAGGATAGGTGGATAAGATTCCAGAAAAAAAGAAAATTGAAAGGCTCTGACTGCATCTTTTTCTCTCTTCAATAATTCATTTTAATATTAATCCTGGAATTCATGTTTAAGTCATGGTTGTCAGTTGTGGAAAATATTACTTAGCTTAATAGTTTTAATTAAAATAAATGTTTGTGTCTTAAGCAAAACAGTTTATGTTGTAATAGGATAGCAGCAACTTTTTTATGCACCTCTTTCTTTGCAGGATTTCCTTTTAGAGATAATAATCTTTCAGGCTGTTTCCCATAAAATATGCATATCATATTCGTGTTTCTGTTTAATGTGTGCAGGAGTAAGAAGCACTGAATTTGATTAACTTTATTAACCATAAATAATGAAGTGTACTCTTTTATGTTAACCCTTATTTTATTGTGTATCAGCCTTTAGACATTTGGCTATCTGGACAAGCAATCATTTATATCCTTTTAAAAATTATTTATTGCTTCTTTGACTAATTGCTTCTTATATGACTTAAAGCCTTTTGCAGTGGTATCATTTGTTAAAACACAGCCAGAAGCAGGCAGAGCAGTGTCATTTTTCAAAAATTTAGTGTCATTTTTATAGACAAATAACACTTGTAAATGATGGATAATAGCTAGCAGGATGCTGCATGGTATAAAAAGTGCATGAATTATATTTGCTGGGAGTTAGAAGGTTAACTTGTCTATAAACTAATTGAAGGGCTTTATGGTAAATGCAAAATTCTGTGTGCACATTATCGGCAAGACTTAAACCAGCTGAAGAAGGGCTTTTCCTTCCCTGGGGTATTATTCATCCTCTCATCCTCTTCCCTGGCTAGCTGCTGGGCAAGGAGAGCATCTAATCATAATGCATCGGTAGGACTTATAAAAGAGCGGAGTGGAGGTGCGTTCAGGAGTCCGCAGACTAGCACTTGCACTTTGGGAAGGGAAGGGGGTGGGTGTTGGCATGGAAATTACCTCTGCATTCTGATATGCGTGGGCACTTACACAGACCACGCTTTCCAGGCCCCGCGGTTCCTGGCCGGGGGAAAGGAAGAGGTGGGAGAAATTCCTGGTTTCTTCAGCAGCTTCGGGTGGATTTCCTGTTATTTACCCTGATTAGTAGATCCATGGCTTCATGTCTCACCACCTCTGGAAAAGCCTCAGGTTATTATCTCCTTAAGTACTTCCTTTCCTCCATCCTTTCTGTTCTTTTTTCTAGGACTGCAATTATACTTATTTTGGACCTTCTCACTGTATTCTCCATATGGTTAACATCTTCTCTGTTTTTCACCTCCTTGTCTCTCTTGTATTGCCTTTTAGGTGATTTCTTCAGTTCTTCCTTCCAGCTTCTTAATTTTCTTTTCAGCTGTGACTAATATAATCTTGCTAGTGAACTCTTTATTTTAATGACTATAGTTTTTAAAAAAGTGTTTTATTTGGTTCTTCTTAAATTGGCTGGTCATTTTTAAAAATTGTGGCAAAGTACACAGCATAAGATTGACCACCTTCCCCACTGCTGCGTGTGCGGCCAGCCCCCAGAGCTCCTCACCGTGCAACACGAAAACCGCCAGGTGGTTGTTGACAGTCACTCATCGCTTGCTTACTTTTTAATTCTATCTTTTGCTTCTTTGACATCACAGGTATGTAGTTATTGTATAGTTTGTATCTGGTAGTTGAAACAGTTGAAGTCCATGGCAATCTAAATCTGTTATTTGTTGTTTCCTCGGTGGCTCACACATGGTGTTTTGTTTCATGTGTATTTGGGCAGTCTTGATCGCTAGCTCCTATTTGACTGATCTGAATTTGTAGGAAAAGCCTTGGGACCTCAATCAAGGATGCTTTTCTAGGAGAGTATGGGCTTTGTTTTATGGGGTAATCGTGGGGTGCTGCTGTCCCGACACCCCCATGTCGGAGCCCCAGGGTAGCTCAGGGGTTTTAGTTTATTCTCCCGCCCGACCACAGACCTCAGGCCCCCCCCACAGACCACATTGAAAGCAGCACTTTCCCATTTAACTATGTTTAAGATAATGAAATCGACTAAATTGCATTATTCTACAACAATATATGCCAACAAGTATTCAATATATATCACATTATTTTGCCATAATACATATTCAGTGTAAAAATATTCAACAAAATACAAAAATATAAACATATAATTTAAACCAAATTTACGGTTTTATCAAAAAGAAAAGAAAGAAAGCAGCCCTGTCTCTCATAGGACCCTCCCTGTTTTGGGGCCACTGCCCAGGGTTCTTTTGTTTGTTTGCCTTTTCTTTTGTGCCCCTTGGTGATTTTTCTTGCTTTCTCTGAGCCCAGCAAAATAATAGTAACTGTTTTTTTATTCAGGATCTGCTTGTTCTATTGGCAGACCCCACACCTGGAAGCCTAGGCTGGCTTTACAGCAGCTTCACGTGCTGGGCCCTCCCAGGGCGGCTCCCATGCGAGGGCGGCTTCTCCGTCAGCTGCTCCCAGGCCTTTGCTTTACGGGGCTCTGCTCTCTCCAGCCCTGCTGGGGGGCACCTCACTCCCTGGAAGACGTCCCTGGCCAGCATTCCCACCGTAACGTCTACATCTGGCTCCAGATTGAGTTACCTTTGTTCCGCTTCGGAGTGGGACGCAGGGCAGGCACCTCCCGGGCCAGCCCGTGGCCCTCTCCGTGTGTGGCGGCCGCCAGTCCAGGATGCCTCCCCAGTTCCAAGGAAACCGTCGGAAGGGCGGTGCTTTCCTACCTCGGAGCCCGTCTCACTAGACTGGAAGTGAGCATAGGCACCCCAGCCCCACCATGTACCCCAGACCTATTGGGGTTAATCAAAACACAGCTTCTTTTCCTTGAAGAAATAACACGGTTCTCTCCCCACCTCCTTTTTCCGCTTAGAGAGGAGGAAGGTTATAAAGAGTCACAAAATCGTTTATGACACATTACTTTTGAAAAGTTCCTTTAAAAGCCTGACAGCTCATTTGGGATTTTCTATCTGTTGTGGATTTCGTGGCTCATTCAGAACTTCCAATTTAATGTCTGTCCATGCAAACCGACAGCATGTGCCACCTCCTCTATCCGCAGGACCGTTTTTCTCCTTCCTCTGACCTGCTGCTTGTTACATATCTTCTCGAAAAGAACAGATTTCCGACTTTGGAAACCGCTGACTCACTTTTTTATTACCTTGCAGAAAGCGTATCTTACCTGCTGTGCTTCTGAGACATAAGGATGATGATGGGCAGTGAGCCCTCAGAACCACCACAGGGGCCCTGTAGACTGGGCCGGGCAGTCGTACACTCTCATTTGGCATGCTTTATTTTTTAAAATGTCATGCACATTAACTCCATTAAAAATCAGATTGTTTATATAGCTACCACACCCCCCGGAAGTGGAGCTCAACTCCCCATTGGTAGAGTGTGGGCTGCCTGTGACTTCCCTCCACAGGGCAGAGTGTGGCCAGGGGAGCAAGTGATGTGGGAGAAGCCTGGCGGACACTTTCTGGGCCAGCTGGTCAGGGTTAGCACCAACAGGGGTGAGTCACACGCAGGCTGCGCCTTTGATGAGATGGATGAGAATGGCGCCGCACCTCTCTGGTCTTCTAACAACCTGTAATCTCAGTCTCATGAGAAAAAAACCCCACAAACAGCAGTAAAACCCAAACTGAGAGAGATTCTGCGAAATGCCTGACTAGTAGTCCTCAAAACTGTCAAGGTCATCAAAATAAAGAAAGTGAGAAACTGTCACAAATGAGAGGAAGCCAAGGAGCCATTACTACAAACTGTAGTGGGGTGGGATCTTGGAAAAGAAAAAGGACAAAAAAAGGTGTGAAATCGAAAGAGAGTGTGGCCTTTAGTTAACAGTAGTGTACTAGTGTTGGTTCCTTAGTCATGACGGGAACATATTCATGTAAGATGTTAACAATAGGACAGATTGGGTGATGAGATATATAGGGATTCTCTGCACCATCTTTGCAACTTTTCTGTACACCTAGAGCTATTGTAAAATAAAAAGGTTATTTTAATAAAAAATTAAAATAATTAAATAGAATAGATATTTAAATAATTTTCTTAATAGTGCTGAGAAGCATATGTGAACTGTTATCTGTATTTCAAAATGCCTTTGACTGTCTTCCAGAAGTGGGAAGAGAGTCTGGTGGACAGGTAGGTAGCACAGTTCAGTAGGCAGCGTTTAGCACAGCGGTTAAGGACATAGCCTTGGAGCCAAACTGACTGGGCCTAAAGCCCAATTTCGTTGCTCCTCGCTCTGTGACCTTAGGCAAGTAAACATTCCTGTGCGTCAGTGTTCCCATCTGCAAAATTACTACCGCCTGTTGGGTGGTTGTGAGGACTAACGAGATATAACACACACAAAGCTCACCGGGCACCTACCACATCCCTGTGCTAGAACCAGGCTGTTCCCTTGATTTCCCCAACGTCTTTACTCCCTGTACACATGACTGTAAGGGTCAACTTGGTGGATAACACCATGCAAGGCAGGTTAATAGAAAACGATTTGTTCGCAGAGGCCAACATTGAAATGAACAAGGACATAGAGTGTGTTTCCCACGTTGTTCAGTAATACATTGCCCTTGTGTATTCTAGACCCTTAGGGTGCTCTCTAAATGTTAATGATTGGATCAGAGTCATACATTCAGGAATGCATGTTTTGTGTTTGTGGTTTTATAGAACGTCCTTTATTCATGATCTTAAAGAAATTCATCATCTGGCGGGGATCCTGCAGCTTGTTCTGTGGATGCTGCTGTTCCGTGCCCGATGAGTGTTCATTGTCCTCTTTCAAAGGCACTGGCAAGGCATCAGTGCCAGGTCCTGGGTCGTTGTCCTCCAGGCCCGACATCTGGCCTCTTGGCTGACTCCTCAGCCAGATGGGAGCATTGGTGTGGCCTCAGGATCAAAATTAGCCCTCCTTTTCCTCATTATCCTTTTTGAAACTTGCTTTGGATTAGAAACGAGGACGTGCAATTTTCTTTTTAAAATAAATAGGTGTTTGAGATATAATTCACATACTATACAATTCATCCATAATAAAGTGTACAGGGTATCACAGACTATGCAACCTTCACCTCAGTCAGTTTTGAAGCGTCTTCATGGCCCTCCAAAGAAACCCTGTACCCTTTAGCTATCATCCCCCAATTCCCCAGCACCCCCAACCCTGGCAAACCACAGATCTACTTCCTGTCTCTATAGATTTTCCTGTGTCTGAACCTTTCCTATAAATGGAATCACATGTGGCCTTTGGTGTCTGCCTTATTTTTCTTAGCATAACACATGTGCTGTTGTAGCACATATCAGTACTCCATTCCTTTTTATTGCTGAGTAGTAAGTAATCCATTGAATATATAGACCAACTTTGGGCCACTTCATATTTATTCACTTTCTCTCTGGACAGTTTGTATCAAAATGGTACCTTCATTGAATTTGCTGGCTGTATGCTTCACTATAGTCACCTGCTTCAAGCTACTAGCCTTGTGTGTATGATGATGTCTCTTGTGTAAAAAAAACAGCCTTGGATATCTGGCTTTCATCATCCAAAATTACTGCTTAAAGGTCAGCTATTCACTTAATCAAAAGTATACATTTCTCTAAAAATGTATATATTTCTCTAAAAATCTCACTATCTTGCTTTTTTGTGGAGGCCTTTTACTTTTCAACTGTGTCTAGAAACATCTTGTATGTTTTCAAAGGACATAGCATGGTGTATCTGAAGGCGCATGCACTGGGTGCCGGCGTGGGCAGCTGCGGTGCCTGCCATGACCAGTTTGCAGCTGGGGGACAGGCCTCTGAGGCTCATTTCCAGCAGGATGGCTGAGTGGAATAGCGAGCCGAGAGAACATTTATAATATGCCTCGTATATCATTTCTTGGCATATAGTAGTCACTGAATAAGTAATGGTTGCTATTTTGTAGTTGATATTGGAACTCCAGCTATCACTCACTTTTTCTGTGTGATCCTTTTTCTAATGCAGTATTTGAATATGCCGCAGGTCAGCCTTACTCTCAGGAAGTTAATGCAGTTATTATTTTATAGCTAGTGTGATTTACTCTAGCTATTTGAGAGTTGAGATCTCCCAAGTTTCAGGGTGTGTTCCCAAGGGATCCATGGCGGATAGTAGTTTATCTTGATCGGGAAGCATAGATGCCAAGGGATTCATGGAGTATAAGCTTGCATTCCTGCCAGAGTAGCTCACAGATTATGTGGGTTGTAAATGCAGGTGGCTTCTTTGGGAGAGGAGAAGCCCCTCTGAGCAGTCCAGCTTCCTAGTGAAGACAGATTTCTTCAACAACATGGGAGAGGCTTTACAAACGATGCAGAGGTGCGGTTGAGTTTAAACTAGTAGGAAGAGATTGGTGCGAAGAAGAACGTGACCAACAGAAAAGGCAGGACAAACCGCACCAGTAGAATAGAGAGTAACAAATGTTGTGACGCTGGGGAGAGGGCTGGGGGAAGGAATAACATGGAAAATAATACTAGTAGGGATATTAGGTATCATTTATTGAGCATTTGCTATGTAATATGTGTACTGTGCCAAGTGCTCTGATCATGTGCTTCTTCATTTACGAGGTACAAAGGTTCAAAAGGGCGGAGTCAAGCATCAAAAAGGTTAAATAACTTACTCTGAGGCAGTGGTTCTCAACCTTCCTAATGCCACGACCCTTTAATACAGTTCCTCATGTTGTGGTGACCCCCAACCATAAAATTATTTTCGTTGCTGCTTCATAACTGTAATTTTGCTACTGTTATGAATCGTAATGTAAATATCTGATATGCAGGATGTATTTTCATTGTTACAAATTGAACATAATTAAAGCATAGTGATTAATCACAAAAACAATATGTAATTATATATGTGTTTTCCGATGGTCTTAGGCGACCCCTGTGAAAGGGTCGTTTGACCCCCAAGGGGGTCGAGACCCACAGGTTGAGAACCGCTTCTCTAAGGTCACACAGCTAGTGAATGGCAGAGCCAGGAAATGAATCCAGTGTAGCTAGAGACTTAGCAGAGACGGTTTTCTTTTTCTCTCGAGTGTGTGACAGACCTGGAAACACATCCAGTCTAGGAAATGCTGTCTACCCCCATGTCCTCAGCTTTTCCAATGGGACCAGCTGTTCAGACAATACTTTTCAGAGTGAAGAGGACGCTATGAGCACTTACTTCAGGGCAAAAGACATAGACCAGACTCTTCCAGGCAAACCAAAACATATGGTCACCTGTATGTAGGATTTTAAAGCATTTATATTTGGAGCCAAAAAAATAAAGAAGACTTAGCCTTCTTTAGAACAGATGGTGCAGTGTAAACAGAGGACATGGAGAACACAGACCTGCTTGGCTCCTATTGTGATTGTATCCTATTTATCAGGAAATAGGATCTTAAAATTGGAAAGGGTAGAATAAACATGCTTAGGAAAAATTAAAACTCAAGATAGAAGAGATAATGAGAGCCGCTGAAAGTGCATTTAGGTCTCCTGGGCACTGAGAGAACTTGCCGATGGGACCGTGAACCACTTTAGATAATATTTGAGAACCAAGGAGACCAGGATGCCAGAAGATTGTAAATGATTTCAGTGAACATGTCCCAGTTCTCCAGGGGGAGAAGCATAGTTTAGAAGCTGCAGATGGGTGAGCTTAAGTCAGTTTCTGATGAAATTCCAGAAGCAATTTTAAACAGATGTTTGTGAACATATAAAAAGGCAGCAGTGGTTACTGGGAGACAGAAAGGATTCTCCTAGAACAGGGTTGTTCCTGTTTGGCTGGGATCATCAATATGACACAGGAAAGGAATGTCAGATAGAGAGTGCATATTGATTTCAACATGCCATTTGAGAGTCTCTTGTGAATGTCAAGATGCAGAAATGTGAGCTGGGTGATCATGAAGTTCCATGAGATTCTATTTGATGCAGCAACCATTTTAAAACTGGGTAATGAATGGATTAATTGACCAACTATGGCCTATGAGCCAAACATGGCCCACTACTTGTTGTTGTAAATAAAGTTTTATTGGAACAGTCAAGCCATTCATTTACATATCACCTATGGCTGCTTTTATGCTACAATGAAAAAACAGCAGTTGTGACAGAGACCATATGGCCCACACGACCTAAAATATTTGCCACTTGGCTCTTTTACAGAAAATGTTTGCTGACGCCTGGTCTAGAGAGAAGACTGGTTTTTAGACCTGCTATGTATTAGAATCACTGAAGAAGTTCTTATTAATGTCCTAGCTTCCCTCTCCCCGCTTCTCACCAGCTGCATAACAATCTCTGAGGTTGAGTCTGACATTTTTTACAAAATATTCGCAGGTGACTGTACTGTGCAGTCAGGGGTGGAGACCACTGGCCTGGAGGGAGGTGACAGGGGAGTGCCGCAGGGCAGCGGGAGGACCCACCTCCTGTTTCCTCTTAGAGATGGTGATTTATTAGCCAGTCTCAGGATGGGACAGGTGAGTGGGAGAAACGGTCCCCTAGGTGACAGGATAAAAATCACCACATTTCTGCCCCCAAGGTAACAAAATAATGTTGGTTTTGGTAACAAAGGCAAAGTCCTGCTTATGTACTAAAGGTCTCAGCATAAGTGCTGGGTGGTGATTTATTTCATGGTTATTTATGTGCAAATGAGCAGACTCAAGATTAGCCAACATTATAACATAACCAGGAAAACCAGAATGAAACAAAACTAACAACAGTGCCCAAGGCAGGCTCAGGCTCCTACATTAACATGATTATGAGGAGACCCAAAGAGAAGTTGCCCGGGTGAGATCACTTCGGTTAGATTTAAGCTCCTGACTGCTGAGAAGATGGGTGGTGGGCCTTTGGATTCTCACCCAAGGTGGGACCTACCAAGTCCCACCCTCATTAAAGCCAGATGAGCTGCATGGGAGGCGGGGAGGTGTTCAAGCACAGGTTAGATGACCATTTGGCAGCACGTAGGGTTGAAAATTATCTTTGGTGATTGTGTCATCAGGTTTTCCAGAGAAACAGAACTAATCGGGTCCGTGTGCATGGTATTTATACGAAGAGACTTATTGTAAGGAATTGGTGTATTTGATACTGAGGCCAGAAAGTCCCAAGATCTGCAGGGTCAGTCGGCAAACGAGAAGCAGAAGAGCCAGTGATGGAAGTGCTAGTCTGAGCCCTAAGGCCTGTGAGCAGGGACACCCGATGGTGAAAGCACCAGTCTGAAGGCCTGTAGGCTCAAGACCAGGAAGAGTCCATGTTTCAGTTCAAGTCCGAGGGCAGTTGAATGTCTTAGTTCATGTGCCAGTGGAAGGCAGTTGGGCAGAAAGGGGAAGTCAGCCTTTCTGTGCTGTTCAGGCCTTGGTAGGGTTGATGAGGCCCACCCACATTGGGGAGGGTACTGCACTTTATTCAGGCTACTGGTTCATGTTAACCCAATCCAGAAACACCCTCACAGACACGCAGAATAATGTTTGTCCAGATATCTGGACACCCTGTGGCCTAGTCAGGTTGACATAAAATTAACCATTACTGTGACCATCGAATCCAACGTCCTCACTTTATAGATGAGAAAATAGTCTTGAATTGCCCAGTGTGCCCCGTTGGCCGAGGGAGCTCTGGGATTCGGGTCTCCTAAACCCACAATTTTGCGTTCTTCCTGCCGGACTGTTCAGTAGGTGCAGAGGGTGTGCTAATGGCCTGTAGGAGTCTCTCCAGTTCCCAGGATTAGAGGGGCTGTGCTAAATGAAAGGGATGAAGTAATGCCTAGGAATGAGAAACCTTAACCAGGACCAAGAACTGCAGCCACTGGAAAGTGTAGCGTGAGGTTTTGAGGAGCCGATCCCTCACCTATACTAGTACACAGAGGGGGCCACTGTACACCCAGTTGACAGCTGTAGGCTTATGCACTTGGATTTTCTACACAAACACTCTTCATGCCTCTTCAAGGAGCACCAAATGCTAGTTAATCCTTTAAAGCTGGCAAGAGAAGGAGGGAGAGGGATCCTCAGACAGGCTTCATGGTGAAGGTCACCATCAGACATTCCGAAAGGGGAGTTCCCTATGTTCCCCGCATATGGCCTCCTTTTGTTGAACCAGAAGATGATTTGGTTAAAAAGATGCAAGACACTCAAATGGAAGCTCTTCCTCGAGGAAACTGCTCCTGACAGACATCATAGCAGGCTAAGCCCCTACCCTGTGCCAGAGGCTATTTTGGGTGCTTCACATCCCTCACTTTTCCTAGTCCAAACGGCCAGCGACGGCGCACGTTATTATCCCCACTCCACAGAGGAGAAAACGGAGTCCCAGATGCCTTTTCTTCATGGTGGAAGCACAAGATTTGAAAATGGTACAGTTTCTAAGGTAGTGCCTGCAGAGTCAACTCTCAGTTACTGTCAAACAGCAGAATTTGAAATTCCACGCTGGCTAGCGCGCTGACACCCAACCACACTTCAGGTGTTGTATAAATAAAGTCAACAGGCTGACTTTTGAGCACAACATAATTTTTCAACTGCTGCCAAGAGGAAGGTAATTGATGTAAAAGGTGATGTCAATGCCGTTTTGATTACCTGGTGTTTTAGATTACCTCAGCGTCTCTTCATTACACAGAAACTTAAAAGCCATGCAGAAGAGCCTCTCAGTGTCAATTTCCTCCTTTCCACTTCCCCTCTCGCCACATTTCCTCACACTCTACCAGAAGCCTGGCTCTTGGAAGTCAGGAATTAGTTGCTTAACTTTCTAATTATTACAAGTGTGTTAAACAAATCACTGAGGAGAGGCGTGTGTGTTGCAGGTGCCCATGCAAGAGCTGCTGGAGGAAGTCACAGGTGCGCCGTTCCTGCTTGCCCCTCCAGGAGACTTAATTTAGGGTAATAGTGAGTGGACTTCGAGCACTGAGGATGATTGTTTTGTCTCGATTGATAAATACATTATCATTAAGCTCTAAACTGTGTAACTTGGGAAATAGACCCACCAAGTTGAATGACAATCTCTAAACCTAGCTCCTACATTTGGAGTAGGGTGGAGACCCAGTGAGTAGGCAGTCAGAGAATTTGGTGTTAACCTAGGGCTCTTATGGATCTACTAGAGGCCCGGTGCATGAAAATTTGTGCACTGGCAGGGGTGTCCCTCAGCCCAGCCTGCCCCCTCTCACAGTCCAGGAGCCCTCAGGGGATGTCCTACTGATGGCTTTGGCCTGCTCCCTGTGGGGAGCGGGCCTAAGCCATAGTCTGGCCTCCCTCTGCGGAAGGCGACCGGGCTGATCAGGGGAAGGCACCACCCCCATCACCCCGCTGCTGCTGCCACTGCCGGCTGTGGCGGCTGTGAGGCCTGAGCCCCGGGCCTTGCAGCCGCTGTGGCTTTGTCCAGATGGATGTCAGGAAGACATCTGCCCTAATTAGCATATTACCCTTTTATTAGTATAGATTCTAAGCAAGAATAGTCCTGGAAAGCAGCTCTGGGTATCCACCCCACAAACTGGGCAGGACACCCCCATTGCCCTTCCCTAAATTCACTCTTGGAGGGGACGGGTGGCAGGAGTTAGCTGATTTGGAGCAACTTCTGCCATTTTTCTTCATAACGTTACAATTTAAGTTTTGTCAATTTCTTAAAACATAAATAGAAATCTCAATTTTATTCTGTTCCCTATCAAATTAGTTTTAATACTGAAACTTTAAAAAGAAACAGAGTGATATGACTGCTTAGTCCTAGATTAAGGCTCTTTGATAAAAGAAATTTAATTCATATGTGAACAATCAAACATACATGGCAATAGCACACACAAGAGGGAAGGGAAGGAAGACTCGGACAGGAGCTCAAAAGTCTGTTCTCTCTGCTGCCCCCACTCCAATCCCTTCTGTGATGGAACATCCCAGGGCCCTTTGAAAATCCATTTGTGTTTTTTGTTAAATGCATCTCAGGTCTTGAGAACTCACAGCCTAGAGAAGTATTGATTGTATTTAAGGGTCCATTACTTAGGAAAACCAAATAATGTAACTGATCTTGGTTCTAATTGATCAAATCTCTCCCACAGTGTTGGAAAGATTGTAATCTAATTACTTTGGTTCCTGGTTTCTAAGGTGAAGGTTACATTTTGCTGAAACTTATCCTGCTTCAGCACCCTCTCCTTCTTGAAACACAGATACAGCGTGTGTTGTACAAGCATAAACACAGATACAGCGTGTGTTGTACAAGCATAAACACAGAGGTGCACACACACACACACACACACACACCAATCCAGTTACTCCTGTACAGCTCCCCAGCTCCCCGGATTTTCATTTCCACTCTCTATAAATAGCAGATAAGAAAGATGAGCCATGTTAGTTTTTTTCTTTTAACTTTCTACAGCGTGGGGAAGGGTGGTACATCAGGTTCACTATTGGCCTCTCTTGTTTCTCCCAATAAGCTTTGCCTCGTCCTCATCCTTCCCTTTTCTGGAGATAGAAGATCCATTTTCAGTTTCAGAACATGTAGGTGCAGTATGTGGGAAGACTGTTGTTAAAAGTGGCTGAGCTGATTTACCCATGGATCCACCTTGGTCGTAGACTAGCTCTTAACTACACTTTTTTATTTTGAATAATTTTTTGTTTTTAAATTATAGTTGACATACAATATCATATTAGTTTCAGGTGTACAACCCAGTAATTAGACATTATATAATTTACTAAGTTATCATTCCAATAAATCTAGTACCCATCTGACACCATACATAGTTATTACAATATTATTGACTATATTCCCTATGCTGTACTTTACATCTTTGTAACTATTCTGTAACTACCAATTTGTACTTCTTAATCCCTTAACTTTTCTTCACCCATCCTCCCACGCCCCCCTCCCATCTTAAAGGATACCCTTTAACATTTCTTGTAATACTGATTTGGTGGTGATGATTTCTTTTAGCTTTTTCTTGCCGGGGAAGCTCTTTATCTGTCCTTTGATTCTAAATAGTAGCTTTGCTGGATAGAGTAATCTTGGTTGTAGGTCCTTGCTTTTCATAACTGAGTATTTCTTGCCAGTCTCTTCTGGCCTGCAAAGTTTCTGTTGAGAAATCAGCTGACAGTCTTATGGGAGCTCTGTGTAGATAACTGTTTTTCTTTTGCTGCTTTTGAGGTTCTCTCTTTGCTTTTAAGCTTTTGCATTTTAATTATGATGTGTCTTGGTGTGGGCCTCTTTGGATTCATCTCTTTTGGGACTCTGTGCTTCCTGGACTTGTACATTTCCTTCACCAGATTAGGGAACTGTTCTGTCATTTTTTCGAATGAGTTTTTAATTCCTTGCTCTCTCTCTCTCTTCTCCTTCTGGAACCCTTATGATGCAAATGTTGGTACACTTAAAGTTGGTACCCAGAGGCTCCTTATACTATCTGCTTTTTTTTTCTGTTCTGATTGGGTGTTTCTGCTTCCTTACTTTCCAAATCTCTTATTTGTTCCTCTGCTTCATCTATTCCACTGTTGATTCCCTGTAATGTATTTTTCATTTCAGTTAGAAAGTCTTCATTTCTAAATGGTTCGTTTTTATATTTTCTAATTCTGTTTTTATGTTCCTATCTTTTTGTTGACATTGGCACTGAGATAATTGAACATTCTTATAACCAGTGTTTTGACCTCTGCTTCTCATAGGTTGCTTGTCTCCATTTTGTTTAGTTCTTTTTCTGGAGTTTTGTTCATTTGAGACATGTTTCTTGTCTCCTCATTGTGCTGGTTTCTATGTATTAGGTGGAGCTTGATAGAGTGGCCTTATATATTGCTGTCCTGTAAGGTTCAGTGGCACAGCCTCTGCATTCACCTAAGCTGGTGCTCCAGGTGCCATGAAGGTTGTGTAAACCCTTCTGTTATAGTTGAGCTTTGATTGTTGTTGGCACATCAGTGGGAGAGATTTACCTTCATGCTAATTGGCTTTAAGACTTGTCTGTGACCACGACCACAATGGAGGATCAGCTGTGCAGGGGCCCAACCCACTGAGCAGGGCTTACTTCAGCAGGGTCCTGGGGCCCACTCAGTCTGCCCCTTGAGTATGTTGCTTGTGGATATGACTCTGGGGTCACCTGGGAGGTACTGGCCAATGTCAACCACCACCTGTGTCCTGCCTGGGGCCACCTGGCTTGAGCTACAAAGCAATCTGCAGATGGCTACTACTTAAGCTGGCTTGGAGGTGCCCAGGAGAGGCCAAGCTGTTAACCAGGGCTGGTTGCCTCTAGTGCCGAGCCTGGGGCCACTTAGCCAGAAGTATGGGCCACACTGAGGCCAGATGCTACTTGTTTGAGAAATTTTAGGAAAGTCTGAAACATGAGCCAAGACAGGCTGTTAGTATGGAAAAGGCACTGGAAACAGCTTTGGTGGGCCTGCAAGTTGGATGGGGCAGGGTCTCAGGGAATCACCAGGGTGGAGCCAACAGTGTTAGCCACGTTGATGGAGACTCAGATATGGTGCTCACCTGCCAGCTCTGTTGGGGGAGGGCTCAGAATAGGAACAGTGGCCTCCACCAGCAGTTCTGTCTGGGAGAAAGCTGCGCCTCCAGCTCTTGTCCTGATGCCAGGCAATTCAGTTCTTGCTGTATGCCCCGGTTCCTTTGGAGTTGCTGTTGCAGTGCTGGAGCTCAGAGGCAGTGAGTCCCAGTACTTCCATGCATGGGCCCTTCAAGAGGAATGTAGGGGACTCCAGCAGTCCTCTGTCTTAGCCACAATCCCCTCTTGTTTTTACAGCCAGAAGTCATGGGGACTTCTCTTCCAGGCACCAGACCCCGGGCTGGGGGACCTGGTGTGGGGCTGGGACCCCTCACTCCTCAGAGGGGAACCTCCACAGCTGAGATCTCTCTCCCGATTTGTATCTATCACACATGGGTGGGGGACCAGCTCGTTCTGCATCTCCTACAAGTCTTGATGTGGCTGCTTCTTTGTTCCTTAGTTGTAGGATTTCTTTTCAGCTTGATTTCAGGCGTTTCTGAGTGACGGTTGTTCTGCAGTTTAGTTGTAATTTTGATGTAGTTGTGGTAGGAGGTGAGTACCACGTTTCCCTATGTCACCATCTTGACCTTCATTAGCCGTCATGAGTTTTACCAGCAGCCCTCTCCACCTTCCTGAGAGGCATTGCATTGGCTCAGTTTGAAATTTCCAGCTCTTTCCAGCAACATCTGTTTACTTCCTTAGGTAGGCCTGGTCTAACCCGCAGGTTAAAATGCAGGGCTGGGGTGAGAGTGGGCAGATGCTAACTAAACAAAGTGCTTGTTATCTATCTTAACCAGCAGGATCACCGTATTTAAAGAGGACTACTAGAATGACATGAGCAGAAATCAGAAACTGAATGAAAAGATAATGTTCCAGCATTCCTGAAAATGCCATTGTTACTAGAAAGCTCGGTGGCAGTCTCAGGAGGTAGCAGAGAGCCTGTTGTGCACTTCTTATGTCTGGATAGAGGGGATTGGAGGCAGGGACCCTGGAAGGCCGCGCTCCTTTGGTGAGACTGCCCCCTCACTGGTCGTTAGTCCACAGTAATTAAAGTGCAGCAGGCCTGTCCTCACTCCCCAGAAGAGATTGTCAGCATCACCTGCGCTGTGGGGGTTATGAGTGTCCTCCAGCCCCTCTGTGTTTGTAGGAGCAGCTTGGGGGCTGCCTTGAGATGAGTGGGGAACACTCTGCCCTTTTGGTTCTTGGGGATTTCTCTTGGGCAAAATCCTACAAGTACCAATGTTTACTTTGTTAAGAAAGTGTGTTTGTAGAAGTGTACTGTAATGAGACTTATCATAAGTAATATCTTAAAATTAAAGCACACTGTAGATTGATCTTTTCTAACAAAACCAAGTCCTGGACCTATCAGCCAGGCTGGTGGGGTGCATGCGTCTGTGTGAGGCATGCCTTGGCTGCTGTGTGGATGGATTCTTTCTGGGGTCTAAAAACAGAAGGTGACTAGAACGTGCCTCTCAGGTATGTTGTGAGTCAGTGTGCTGCCATTTTAATGGCCGTGCTAAAACGCTGAAATTCAGAGCAGTGTGGTGACATTTCTTGGACGTCTGTGTGTAAGAAATGTAAAGAGTATGCCTGACTTGGCCTCCCTACCGCTCTGCCCGCTGGACTGCTTATATTTTCCCAACCTTTGATTTCAAGCTTATAGAAAAGTTGAAATGGGTGTAATGAACTGGAAAAATATTTGTTACCCCGTTCATCAGCCATTGTGCTACACTTGCTTCTTAGCTCTCACTCTATTCTCTGAATGTTCAAAGGGACATTGCAGATCATGACAACTCGTTCCTGACCATTTCCGGTGTCTCTCCTGAGAATTAGTCTTTTCTCTTGTGTTACATGCTGGTGAGTCGGCTCTGACTCCGCAACCCCATGCGTGAGTGATGCCTCATGCCCTGTCCTCAGCCGCTGTAGACTCAGCCGCTGTAGACTAGACTCAGCCCATGGCTTCTTCCATGAGTCAGTCCCTCCCTTATTGGGTCTTCCTCTGCCTGCTGCTTTCTGTTTCCCCAGTTTCCCCAGTATTACTGTTTTCTCTTTTCCCACAGAACCCTGTGTTCTCATGATGCCCCCAGAGTAGGACAGCTTTGGTTTCATCATTTCTGCCTCCAGCTGTCTTTTAATCTGTTATTAAAACACCAGGAAAATGTAACCTTGATATAGTAATATTATGTAGTATACAGTCCTGACTCAGATTTCCCCAACCGTCTCAATTTTTCTTGTGTGTTTTTTTTTTTTTAAATCCAGGATCCAATCAAGGGATCACATAGGGCATTTAGTTGTCACGTGTATTTAGCCTCTTTTTAATCTAGAATAGTCCCTTAGCTTTTTCAAAGTCTTTTGTGACATTGACCATTCTGAAAAGTCCAGACTGGTTACTGTGGAATGTACCATAGTCTGTCCCTGGTCAGTGTTTGATGAGATTTAAGAATGCGATATAGGGAGAGGCGCCTTCCCAAGGCCGCACCTCAGGGCGCACAGGTAGTCTGTCCTGGTGGTGGTGGCGGCATTAGATTTGCTCATGCCATTGAGGTAGTGTCCACCAGGCTTTTCTACTCTCGGGATGATTTTCTCCTCTGGAGACCAGGTGAATGCCCCATTCTCCAGCAATCTTTCCTAGGAGTTTTGTGGTCTTTTCCTGAATCAGTTACAGGCACATCTCCTTTTATTATGCCTCTATTGTGCTTCACAGGTGTTGTGTGTCCTACAAACTGGAGGCAAGACCCTCCACCAGCAAAAAGGTTATGACTTGCTTTTTTGCAACACTTGCTTTACCACGGGGGTTGGACCCACACTCCCATATCCCCCAAGTGTGCCTGTATTGCATTGGTGATTACTGTGCTCCGAATTTTAGGGGGAAAAAAAGTCAGTTGTACTTTGGGTGCCAGAGACATGACTCCAGGAAGGAATGTTAGCATGTTCTTTTTATTAAAAAAAAGGAATTTTCTTTTAAAAAATTTTAAATGGAATTTGTCAGTGTAAATATCAATAAGTAACAGGATGTCAATTTTGAGTGCAGATTTAAATATTTTGAGTTTATAGATCTGTAAATTTTGTACACCATATTTTTTTTAACCCTTACCCGAGGATCTGTTTTTTAAATTGATTTTACGCCCTGACCAGGGATCGAACCTGCCACCTAGATATGTGCCCTAACTAAGAATCAAACTTGCACCCTTTTGGTGCACAGGACGGTGTGCCAGCCAACTGAGCCGCCCCGCCAGGGCTGTACACCGTATTTTAAATTTTGCATTCAGAACTGCAGAATTGAACTCTTATTATTGGTAAGCTGAGAGACTGTTCTAATTTTTGCAAAATTTGGGAGAAAAAAGTGGGTAAATGCTCTCATTTCATGAGTGAAAGATCTCCATATAGTCTCACTCTGTAGAAATATCATCAAGGACTTTATGAAACACTGCACGAACCTGTTGTATTTTTAAAGCAGTGCTTATTTGAGAAATTGCTTGTGATAAATGAGTTTCACTAATTAAATCATACACTTCCATAATACATTACATATACAACTAGACTAGGAAATAAACATAATTAAAGTAAACATGCCCTTCTAATTAGTAATTGTTTCTGCCATTTTAAGCAAATTTTAGAGTCACAGAGAGCTGCTCCACTAGAAACCTAATAATGACGCGTGTGATAACAGGTGTAAATTAACTCAATGGAAAACATTTACACCGTAACATGCTAAATTAAAAATGACATTAACAAGACTCATTTTCAAATTCTCTGTAATTAACATTTGTTCAACCTGGAGATGAATAAGTGCAGTACAATGGAGATGTCTTTATTTATAGCTTGTGACATTTGTCATGGCTCTGTGTTTGTTACATTGTAAACAACAGAGATGCATTTGTTCTTAAAATAATTCATGTTGATGTAGTCTCAGGCAGTTCTGACAAGGGGCAAAACGTGATATTTACTGCTGGTGTTACTGTGGGTCACATGCAGGGGGGCCACAGAATGGCTGCGGTCGGAGGCCACGCTAGACTGAAATACGAGGGTGGTGGAGTGTGGGAATATGCAGGTACCATGGTAATAATATCCAGGACATGATAAAACATTAGCATTCCCGCGAGTGTCTCCCCTCAGTGCGTACATGTGCTTCTGAGTGCTATGAATCGACATTTGTTTCTGCAAATAAATACTATCTTTAAAGGCTTTCCTTTATGGCACTCATTAATATAAGTGGGAAACCGGAGAGCAGAGGAAACAGCTTTGCAACTTAATTTGTCACCGAGGACATGCTGCTCTCTCCTTACGGAGAATGTCATCGCACACTGATGGTGGGATGAAGAGCGCCAGCGGGTGGTACCGATAAACACTGGCTGGCAGCTCAGAGTTGACTTCTTTTTTTTAACTCAGGATTTTAATCACTGTAACCGAATTTAAAAGGAAATTGTCAAGGACATGTGGTATGGATTTTTTTGTTATTTTTCAATTTTCAGTTTATTGTATTCAGGTTGTTTTGGGGTTTATCCTAGAGGTAGAGGATGAAAAGGCTTTACAGGACAGGGTCTGAGCTGTGCCCTTTTTAATAAGCCTGACCCATTGAAGGTCCTCAGTGATATTTGGAGAAATCTAAGACCCAGCATCCACCAGGTTCTGGAGCTTACAGTCTTGTTGGGGAGACAAATACAGCATCATTTGCTCTGCCCTGTGGGCTCTCCGAGCCCCTCCAGCTTGCAGATCCTGGGATTTCTCAGCCTCCAGAATTGCATGATCCAATTCCTTATAACAAATCTCTGCACACGCGCGCACAGACACACACACACACACACACACACGCCACTCTGCTGGTTTTGTTTCTCCTGAGAAACCTGACTCATACACCAACATAGCCGGATTGTAGAGGAGATTAGAAATAATATTTATATATTTGCATTCCCCAGAAAAGTAAATATTTATTGGTCCCTTAAAGGGAAGATTTAATGCAGTTCTTAGCAGAATGCCTGACACATCCTGAGAACTGAGTGGTGGTAGCTGTTCTTCCTGAGGAGTGTGCAGTGGCCTGGCTGTGTTCTGTGCTTCTCGGAGGCAGAAGGAGAACACGGTGAGAGTGAGACCGCGGACATCAGCTGCTTCCTGGGCCACCCATGGTTGCTGGCTATTCTGAGGTGGTCTCACATCTCCTCTGGCACTTGATTAAAGAAAAGAGCCATTTCCTCCGCCTCCTCCCATTCTTGCCCCGCCCCCCAGCGCTCTCCCCCCATTGCCATGACTTGTTCCTTACCCCTCCCCCTTCTCCTTTCAGACCAGGCCCTGAGTTTTATGGGGATGGCTGGTTAGGCCTGGGAGGTGCTTTGGAGCCTCTGGGCTGAGGCTCTTCTCCCAGTGCAGATTGCCATCTTATACTCCACCCCCCCCCCCCCCCGTGGCTCTGATCAGCCTTCACTGCCTCTTGTGGTGGTCTGACCTGTCAGACAGCGAGACAGCAGTGGGACAGAGAGGGTCGGGGTCTCTGAATGGGCAGCACTGTTTCAGCTTCCCTCCTTGGCACACCTGCAGAGCAGTTTTGAAGGGATGTAAGCATATCAACTTCCCTTGAACTCAGTCTCGGAGATAAGCTGAACGGAATGCCGTGTTAAACATCCGCCGGCCAGGCCAGTGAAGCCAGCACATAGCAGGCCAGCCCACAGAGGAAAGTTAGATAGTGTGTGTTTCTGTTTATTGCTCAGGGAATCTTACTCTTTTAGCTGCTGACTTCCGCATCGGGTCAGAAAAGTGAACCTGGGTTGGGTGTTGAGAATGAAAAATACCTTGAAAAAAGGCCTTGGGACCCCTTGCACTCTCTAAGCCATGCAGACTGATGCGGAGGAGGAGGGGGAAGGGGTAGCTCTGAATGAATTCAGTATTTTCATCTGGAGGTTTTTCTCTTTGTACCTCTATCCCCAGTCCTGTGTCTTAGAGACAAATGAAGCCAGAAAGGGCTCTTTCACTCAACACGTGGAATTGTCTAGGAATATGTAGATATCGTTACTGCAGGAAATGAATGTTTATGAGCTGTATTCCACGAGAGTCGATCTGCGAGGTGTGGAGAGAGGGCAGAAATGGAGGATGTATCCTCCAGGCACTCACTGTGTTGTAGATAAGGTGGCGAGGAAGGCGAGCCAGCCAGGCAGCCTGCAGCCAGGGCTCCGAGGGTTCCTCGCTGGCCCCACGGCGAGCGGGAAGGAAAGTGGTGCCCTGAGATCTAATTACCAGAGCCGAGGTGCTCAGGGGCCGGCTGCCTGCTAGGAATGCCCAGGACACACACGCTCTCGGGAGGCCGACCCGTGTTAAAGACACTGAAAAAATAATTTTGGCAGCGAATGTAAACTCAGGTGAACTCCACGAGGGGCTGCAAATGTAGAAATGCAGTCAAGGCGTTCTTAAAAAATAAAAAATCTCCACACAACCGCAAAAATCTTTGAATTCAGTATGTCAAGCCCGTCATAGTGCAGTGTGTTCAGGAGTGTGTGAACATGAATGTGCGTGAGTAGGGCGTTTTACAAGCTCAGAATTAAGGCGAAAGATCATACAGATACAGTTGATAGTTTGCTAGATGGCAATAGTGAACAAAACGGCTCTTTGTTGTATGTATTGGTTCAAAAGTGTTTTATTTTTTCATATTCTGCATCATGAAACTTCTTTTTCAATATGGCTGTTTTTTTTCCCTTTCATCTGTGTTCAAATTTTCTAAAAATAAAAATCTCAGGTGCAGTGAAGGTACTTTGCATCTTTTCCGACACCACATTCTCCCCACGTAATTGTATGGAATTTATTTTCATGGCCTCAGACCAAATCCGTCCGATTCCTGTCCTCGTGTGCAGCAGAGCCTGTGTTTTGCACATGCCACCTCGCCTGGTGGTCACACGGTGTTGCTGTTAGAAGATGCTTGCTGAGGGACCTGAGGACACGCATCGCACACGTGTCAGCCCTGCCCGTTTGGGACTGAGCCCCGGGTCTTTTCAAAGCCAAGTTCATATTTTTTAAAAAGAAGCATCTGGCCCGTTGGCAGCTCCACAGAAGTTATCTCAGTCGTTTGAGACTTTCTCCTGCATTTATCACATGGTTTAAATATTGAAAGGGTTCCTGGCATTTTAATGTCCTAGTTTCTGGGCATGAGGAATGTGAAAAAGCTGAAGTCTGTTTGCACTTGCTGAAGTCTCTTTGAATTTTGTAAGGCTGAAAATAATTTTTTCCCTACTTAAAAAACGTTCTTCTGACTTGTGTTATACCTGCATTCATGGATGATTTTTCTACTTCCTACTTTGAATACCCACATCGCTGCTATTTATGCTGGAGAGAAACATCAAAGATTATAGAGAAGTGGTTTTGAAAACTCTTCACTGAGAAAACAAAAATAACATTTTATATTTTTCTTAGTTTGAGTAGTTCGAAATTCAGTGATATTTATTGAGCAACTATGATGTTCCAGGCAGTAGGTACCATACCAGACCCCACATGTGTGAGTTAGCCCAGGCTGCTATAGTAAGTCTACCCTTGTCTGGAAGACTTAAATGGTAGCCATTTAATTCTCAAAGTTCTGGAGGCTGGAAGCCCAAGATCAGGGTGCCAACAAATTCGGTTTCCAGGGAGATCCCTGTTCTTGACTTGTAGAAGGCCTTCTGCCTGGGCATTCACATGGGGCTGGGGGAGGGGGGGGAGAGAGAGAGAAGTTGGGTCTCCTTCTTCTTATAATTCCGATACCATTTTCATCACCTCATCTAAACCTAAATACCTTCCAAAGGCCCCAAACACCATCGCACTGGTGGTTCGGACTTCAACATAGTAATTTGGGGGAGAGACAGACATTCAGTCCACACACCATGTTAGAAAGTACAAGTTTTTCATTCTCAAACCTCAGAAGCCTTCCCAGCCCAGGCCACACACATTTCATGTGACGCTTCTTTATTTTATTAAATAATTTACTCATTTTGGGTAATTTCAGCTAACCTTGATTACTTAATCATAATTTAATATGCAACTGCTAAGGATGTTTTTGTTTGTTTCTTGGCTGCTATTTACCCATTTGTTTCCCAGTATTAGATAGCTTCAGGAGTGTGGATGGCCATGTCTGTCGCTTGCTCTGTCCATCTTCTAGCACAGCTTTCATTTATGTAACAAACACCTACTGTGTGCCAGGCACAGTTCTGGACGCAGTGAGAGGAAACTGCTTTCCTCTTGGAGCTTATGGTTTAGTGGGCCAGATAATCAACAGACAGCCCATTTCAGACTGAAATGTATTTGTGCTGTGGAGAAAGTAAAAGGGGTATCAGGGAGCATGATAAAGAGTGATTGCAGGTCGATCACAGCACTCGTTAGGGTGGCCAGGGAAGCCACACTGATGAGGAGACGTTTGACCTGAGATCTAAGAAGTGAGCCACGCAGAGGTCTTGGGGAAAAGCTTTTCAAACAAAGGAAACAGCAGGGACAAAGGCCTTTCTCCTGGCTCATTCATGGGACAAAGAACAAAGAAAGAAGGCCAGTGTGCAGGGACGGAATGAGCGATGGCAGGCAGGCCCGGGGGTGGAGAGTGGTGGGATGAGGTTGGGGTTGTATGCGATGGGCTCAGACAGTGGGCATGGCTGGAGCATTGGAGGCGATGGTGAGGAGTTTGGCATTGAGTCCAAATGCAGAGGGAAGCCGTGAGTTGATTTAAAACAAGAGAAAAATCAGATTTTATTAGTATTGCAGGGTTATTCAGTAAATACCATGATGATGGTAGTATTGAAATCTGTATGTTATTATACATAATAATCGCCTCTGTACTTGCTATGATGTGAACACTCCTTCTATATGTTGAATTAAAAGACAAAAGAAATGTTTTATACATAATGAAATGAATCATTTGTGTCTCTATTTCTAACAGTTTAATATTCATCATTTGGAGAAGATACATTTTTATCTATGTGTGAGCATAAATTGTTCATTGGAGTGGGGCATGCCAGTTTTAGCTAAGGTCTCCTCTTAATTTTGATTGTACGTCCCTTGGGGCTACGTGTCAAAATATGACATATCGGCATAGGCCAACCTGGATTTAATGAATAGAAAACCATGGCATTTATGTGATTTGGGGGAACATGGAGGCTTTTCTAATGCCAATTCCAAGGATAAGTGGCATGGAGGTTATTTGATTAATTGGACAAGCCTAAACTCTAGCTTCAGCTGCCTGTCTGTCATCTGAACACAGAATATTGAAGATTAGTTGACTTAGCATTCCAGAGTTAAAATCCTGACACTTCTGGTACTGTTAACAGGACATTTTGCTTTGCATTACACTGTCTTTTACATAAGCCTTGAAAGTGCCCGGCATATACTAGTATAACCCTTCCTTATGAGTCAGGTATTTTCCAGGATGTCTTTCAAAATCACTCTGCTCCCGAAGTTCAAGTGCGGTTGAAGCCACGCCTTTGCAACGAGGCCCATTTCATAGTTCTCTATGAACCTACCTGCTCCTTTTGTGGAGCTGACAAATGCCTCATGCTCAGCAGGCTATTGCTGAGCTGCTTAGCAGACGTGCTGTTGGCAGAGCCATCAATCACACAGGACTTTGATCCTCATGAGATGACGCTTTCGCACATGGCGTTAGCTCTGCCTAGGCCTGGGCCTTGTTTCAGAAGACCCGGAGACCTGGATTGACTTAACTCTCAAGGTGATGAAGAGGGAGGCTTTGACCCTGATGAGGATTTGACTGGGCTGACTGCGAGCCCCAGTGCCCCCTGACCCACCAGGACAGGCCCCTGGGCTGGAAGAGCTGGCGTTGAGTCTATCCACTCCTCACCTCCAGAGAGTCAAAGAACTGAAGATCCTGAGATGTTCACAACTTTCACCACAACTAAGAGGACCCACCACTAAAACACTCCTAGCACATTCAAATTTAAATAGTGTGTTTTTAAATTCTGGAAGTGAGTTACTTTACAAGATTCTCAATAATAAAATTTAGTAGTAGTTGAGCCAAAATATTCAGAGACTCTGACAGAACCTGTCCTGTAGATTTTAAGCTTTTGTTATTTATACCAGCTTTTCATTCATTATATAACTATATCCTCCTGTGTTTGTACTTGAATAATGTCTTACAGTGCACTGAGAGGTCCTTGGTTCAATTCCCTGTCAAAGCATATGTTCAGGTTATGGGCTTGATCCCCAGTGGAGGGGCATGCAGGAGGCAGCTGATCAATGTTTGTCTTTCATCAGTGTTTCTGCCTCTCTCTCCCTCTCCCTTCCTCTCTCTTTAAAATCAATAAAAACATATAAGAATACAAAAGTATGTGTAGTATCAGCATTTTTATGCCCATCTTGCAAATGAAGATACTGATGATTTTCCTGAAGTAGATATCTGGCAAGTTAAAGAACTGGATCCCGTTCTAGACACACAGGCATCAAGCCTGTGCTTCTACCACCACCCCACACTGCCTTTCTGTTTGCAAGAAGAAATTGCTAAACGCCAAAGTCTATCAAGTTGTGTGGGGAAGCAGGGGACTTGGTGGGAAAGTCTGTCAGGAGGATTCTTAGAAAGGTCGGGGGACCTTGCCAAAGGTGACAGCCCCTGCCTTGATTTTTCTAAACAAGTCCGAGCCCTTGGGTGTTTTACTGGAATATCTATGTTTAGTCTTTAGACCTGACCTTGTAGAAGCATGTGCTTTCTCAGGGATGCTTACCTTGCTAATGGTATCTAGAGGTTAATTTTAGTTCAAGCTCTTTTACAATAAAAGCCTAGGGAGGCAGGCGAATGGGCCTGTTTGGTCCCTATAGCCAAGCAGCCCCTTAGCCCTCTCTTTCACAGAAACGTGTGTCAGAGTAATCCATTCATCTGCTGCTCAGGATCTGCAGGTCAGTCCCGGTAAAGTTGAAGTCTTTCCAGTTTAGGAGGGAGACATAGAATAATAAGTATTAATCTAGAATGTTTCAAGATTTCTTTTACACTGATTAGGAAGTTCAAGGTGATCAAGAAGGATTCAGTCCTCTTTAGGATGGGAGCTGTTTTTGTTGAGCTGGAAGTGTATCTGTTTTAGAATTCTTAGACTAGAATTTAGTAAGGTTTAGTTGTTGCCATATTCTGTTGAATTGAGCGCACACAGAAAGATGGCTGGGTTGGACGCATGGTAATAGAAGGAAAAGGTGGAGAAAGATTTAAAGCTTTTATTCTTATACATCTGTATTTCTCAGGTTTAATGAAAACTCTCTCACTATGTTTTACTTTATAAACCCTAATAAAAGGGAAAACATGATGAGGTTAAGAAACTTGCTGCAGTATATGATAGACGACAGTTACAACACAGGTCTGTCTGCCTCCAGTCAGCACGTTCCCAGCCAATTCAGGTCCCGCCCTTTAGTCCCACCTCCTGTTCTCCTCCGAGTGTGCAGCCCAGTGGGTCCTCCCCTGTCAGGGGGTCTATCCCATCACTGTGCAGGCGACTTCTCAGCCAGTCCAAGTAAACAATACTTGCCCACGCCCCGAAACCATGTTTCTAACTCTGCTTTCACTTGTAGGGCCCGTGAGAAAATGCTTTATAGAAGGGGCAGCCCATGAGTGTCCCGTGAATAAGCAGGTGCTTCAGAGTCCCAGGTCTGCGTTGCTCTTGCCGGCACATGTCACAGACCTGGCCGTGCTGACACCAGGTTTAGCCACCGCCTCAACATCCTGCTGTTAACGGGGGTGCGTGGTGGTCCTCTGATGTGAGCAGTAGGATGTGAACCTAGAGCACCATCTCTTACTGCTAATGACTAGAAAAGGGGTCCTTTATAGTGTTCTCACTCTGCTCCTTACTCACCAGGGGGAGGTCCGCAGGGCCATTTGGAACTGTTGAAACTCAGTGGTGTATATTGGCTGAATTCGTACAGGGATGGCCTTTCGGCTGGATTGGACTCTTTCTTGGAGCAAAGGAAGGCTGTCGTCCCTGGGCGGGGAGCTCTCCGTGTGAAGGACTGTGCCAGGGACTGAAGGGAAGTGGGATTCCAAGTCATTGGCAACATTTTCTTTCTTTAAGGAGATTACGGCCTAATGGGGGAGGCTGTAAGCAATAATTAACATAGTACTTCATAGCGTTGGACAAACAGGGTCTTAATAATTACAGGTTTAGAAAGGTCCAGCAGAGAAAGTAAGGAGAGAAGAGTATGTATTTGGAGGGGTGGGTCAGCAGAGTGTGGTCAAGGAGGGGAAGCTTCCCGTGAAGGAGTGAGAGGGTCGTGAGACAGGGTGATGGCTGAGAGTCATGAGGTAGATGAAATTCCAGTTGGAAAGCATGGCACGCACAATCATTGGGTTTTAAATGGTCAGTAGTGTTGAGGCGGATGTTTGCTGGTCTGAACTGTTCTCATAAATCTTTGTATTGGAGATTCGTAAGGAATAGAATGATTAAGATGAAAACTCCACCCCAATAAATTCAGTAAAAAAGAAATCAAAGATGAAAACGCAATTTAACATTGTCAGAAATAGAAAAGTTAAGATGCAAATGCAATTTAGCAAACGTTTATTCAGTGCCCCTTGATCTAGGTTCTGGGGAGAACAAAGATGAGTGCTTGCCCCAGAACGCGCAGTCTCGTGAGAGAGATGTGAGAACGAATCTAATGCATGTGGACCCAACATCCCTGGAACACAGAGGAGGCAGCAGTCTGCTTCCTAGAGGAGAGGAGAGACCTTCCAGTAGAGCACACAGTCAGTGGGGCCTGGAGAAAAAAGACAAAAGAGGAATTTCAAGCTGAGTAAGAAGGAACAAAGGCATGTGCACCAAAGTGAGCACGATACACTCGGGAGCCGTCCTGCGTGTCTGGAATATTGGGTCCATGTAACCGGGATAGAGCCAAAGAGGGAGGCGAATAGGTCATGGGAGGAGGGGGAATGGTTTCTGTGCCATGCTAAAGGTTCTGGACATCATCACATCTGGTAGAACATACTTGAAAAATTGTATAGCTGTTAGCTACTAGGAAGCCATTATAGGTTTGTGAGCAGAAAAGTGACATAAAGAAGGTGGTATTTCATTTACCTAATTAAAAAATGTAAGCACTGTTGTAATAGTTTTTTCTCATTATAAAAGCAAAATAGGTAAATTTCAAAAAAATTCCTAAGTAGAAAAGCTAAAAAGAAGAAAATAAACATGTTGCATAGTCCCATGACCCATAGAAATTAAGTCCTTTGAATGCTTTGTGACATTGCAGTCTTTTCTCTGCATGTATGTGTCACGGGTGAAATCATGGGAAGATTTTGGACTGGATCCCAGCCTCTGTCCCCCACTGCAAGCTGCGTGATGTCTTTCACTTGCTTTCTCCAATGTTTATAAAGTATCAGAGAAATAAAATCAAAGCTCTCTTTGTACTATTAGTCCACAAAGTGGTGGAGATTGTTTCCTTTTTTCTGGGCCTTTCTGTAAAAACACTTTTGCTCTGTACAACCCTCCTCTTTTTGCTGTGTACACACTTGGACATTGTTTTGGGGGTCATTGATCTCTCCAGATTGTTTTCAGTTTGAGGAAACGTTAAGTCAACTTGACTGATACTGGAAGGCTGGAATCCTGGGGAGAGTGAGATAAGGGGCCAGGTGATCTGTTTGGCTGAAATCTGAGTAAGACCATACATTAGCGTGGTAGGAAAGCAGCAGGCATAGATACATGTGCTCAACCCAGGTGTCTGTGCGTCCTCTCCTGTGCCCTGTGTCCTCTGGAGGACTCCATTGGGGGTGGGGTGGTGTTCCTTCTGTCCTTCTGTCTTAGACTTCATTACAGAAGAATGATTCCTGTGTTGTCTTTCCTTTTTTTCCTTTTTTTTTCTCTTTTCTTTAATGACTTGAGTATTTTTTGGGTGAGAAAAAATAAAGCCAAGAGTTTTATAATTTGAAACATTGACTTTGAAAGTTTTCCTTTTGCCCCTGCCATTTCAGGGTCTACAGCAGCGGTTCTCAACCTGTGGGTTGCGACTCCTTTGGCGGTCGAACGACCCTTTCACAGGGGTCGCCTAAGACCATCCTGCATATCAGATATTTACATTACGATTCATAACAGTAGCAACATTACAGTTATGAAGTAGCAACAAAAATAATTTTATGGTTGGGTCACAACATGAGGAACTGTATTTAAAGGGCCAGAAGATTGAGAACCACTGTTCTACAGGAACCAAAATCAAACAATTAAAAACAGCTCCAGGTTGATGTTGAGAGTACCATCATTGACTTTCCCACGGAAATGTACATATAAATGTGTGGTTTTATATTTTCCCTTCTCCCCATGTTTGGATCATACCCCATATAGTTTTGAATCTTGCCTTTTCACTAATATTGTGAGCATTTTCCTTGAAAACAGTTTTATAACACTCAGTTACATAAATGCACCATAGTGAACATTCTTGTATAGAATTCATTGCACACATCACTGATAATTCCCTTAGCAGAAATTCTTAAAAATGGAATTCCTGATTGGAGTATGTAAGCTTTATATAGTTTTAGATATGTTGCCAAATTTCTCTTCAGAAAGATTTGACCTGTTTTGCTACCAGCAGGAGCATATGAGACCTCCTGCTGCCTTGTACAGTTGTCAGTATTGGGGATTATATTTTTTAACTCTTTGCCTATTTGGTAGGGAAAAATGGTATTTCTTTTTTTTTTAAATTAGTGATGATATGAGCTTTTTCTCCTCATATTTGGTTATTGTTATTTCTCTCCATCCCCTCTTTTATTTTTATTTTTGTGATTTACTGCATGTCCTAACTCACTTTAAAAAAATTTAAGTAGAGTTGGTATACAATATGATATTTGTTATATTCCTTTCAGGTGCACAATATAGTGATTTGATATTTTTATATCTTACAATGTAATCACTCCACTAATTCTGTAATCATCTGTTACCATGCAAACTTATCACAATTTTATTGACTATATTCTCCTTCACCTGTTTTACTCCCCTACTTCTCCTTTCTAGTAACCATCCTTATGGTATCTGTTTCTATGAGTCTGTTTTTGTTTTGCTTGTTTTTTTTTTTTCCAGTTCCACATATAAATGAAACCTGACATGGAGTTCTCTACCTGACTTCCTAACTCGACTTTATCTGATTTTTAAAAACTATTTACTTCTCATAACTCTATATATACAGTAAGACTATTCTCCCTTTTCTTACATGTTTTATATATTTCCCCTAGTCTAACCTTTTAACTTTGTGGTTATTTTATGATATATAGAAGTGTATAATTTTTCCATGGTTAAATATATAATTTTTTTTAATCTTTTTCATTGCATTAATGATTAGGAGTGTCAGTCCCTTCCATGATCACATATTTACCTATATTTTCTTCTTGTTTTATTCTTGCTCCATTTTAAAACAATTATCTTTAATCTGTTGGCATTTATTTTGAATATGTTTTGTGGTATGATAAAACATTTCCCCCAAATACTTTATTATTTATCTCATAACCCCAAAGTGGATTTGTAATGATATGAAGTTAGCTTTTTAAAAAGTTGATAAGGTAACAATGGCCTCAGGCAATTCAAGGGTTATTAAATAGAAGGAATTTACCTGACAGGCAAGTGGCAGGCACTTTAGACATAGGGCATTGCAAGGATGCTGGCGCTGCCCCTGTGAATGGCGAATTCATGAAGGGAGATCGTTGTCAGAAAGACTTGAAAACTTTTCTTTAGCACTTTATTTTTCCAGAGCCTGGCACACACTTTCAATTTTGATTAGAACCATATCAATGATCTTTCTCAGAGGATTGAATATCTTTGCATACCAGGAGGTGGATCAAGTGGTTCAAGGGACAGAGGAGAGATCTGGGCTTTGAGGGCCATGTTCCTTGAAGTACCCTTGTTACCACCCCCCTTGCAATAACGCTTCTTTACTTAGAACTTACCTTTGTAGCGTACTTTATAGTTAACAGGTAACTATTTACGTAGATACAACCAATGTCTGTTAGTCCACCTGGTTGTCGCGACAACCCAGTGTAGAAGGCGTGGAGGCATTATGATGCCCTTGTTTTTGGAGGTCTGGAAACTTACACCAAAAGACATTAGGTGTCCAAAGTCACAAGAATATGTTCTCTTTCATTGAACAAATACTCATCGAGGGCCCATAGTGTGTTGAGCAGTGTTAGGTACTGAGCATACGTAGATGAAAAGGAAGGTTCCTGCCTTCGGTTGCTTAAGTAAAGTAAATGGCAGAGCCAGATCTAAAACCCAGACCCTGTGACCAAGCAGCGCTCTGCCAACTGCACCGTACTTTCTGCTATATGTACCCACAAGCTCCTCGACAGAAACTGGTAAAAAATGATGAGGTTGCTTCACTTACAGGAACTCGACCATCTTTAGTGCACTGAAGAGTCACCATTCTCTGCAGCCCTCATATTTTATTCATAATTGGTGTGTATGTCTGGTGACTCCAGTTGAATAAATCGGGATCATTCACACTTAGGGGCTCCTTGCTCACTAACAATATTCCTGGGAAGGGAAAAGGTCGACTCATTCAGTGAGGTTACTGGAGCATAGCTTGGTGCAGGTGAAGTGTGCGCGGGTGAAACATGCTCCCTACGCATCCTTGTCTCGACAGAGTTGGTGTAAAGGAAGATGGCCTCTTGGCCTGAGCGTCCTCAGAGCCTCTTCTGCTTGTGCACACATGTAACTCCACAGTGTCTGAAGACTAAAATTTGAAGGAACGGAGTTGGCCAAAGCCATAGTGAAGAAAGCCATGGTTGGCAAACAGGCGTGTATGGCTTGTGGTGGCGTGGCACAGTGCACTGCCTGGCGGGTAGCCTGAGGATGCTCAGGTCGGGGGACAAGGTGGTCACCAGGGGAATGGACACTGGGGCAAGAATGAATCTGATTCCTTTCTTTGGTTAGACTTCACTTTTTAGAGCCCAGGACTTGATTCTTGACAATACCCATCCATAAAAATAAAAGGAAACTCATGAGGCAATGAATGTGGATGACATGTGATACTTCATGCGTGGTGAACTTGAGTGACCTTGATGGAATGAGGGAACTTGGGCAATAATTAGATCAATGTGTTAGGTTGCTTTCTGCCGTGGTTTCCACTGTATACTCTTTTTATTGGCATTAGATCAAAATCCAGACATCTGTATTTCTTGGTGGTTATGTAAAGTGAAATTTAGGGTCACTTAGTCTCTTTGTTTTAAAGAGGAATGTTTTCTTCACTGATACTCTGGTATAAATGTGCCAGCATTATCATCCCGCTAGAAAGTTTAGTGTTTGCAGATGAAAAAACCTCACAGAACCTTTCTGTGGACTTTCATTGTAATGGGAAAAGCTGGTGATAATGATTTTTTTCTGAATTCTGAAAAAAAAAGATTGGTGTATTTGAACACTGAAGATAGACAAAATCTGATCAACTTTGTGTCAGTTTAATTTTCATTTCTACATTTTTTGCATATAAGTTTATATTTATATGTATGTTAATTATATTGTTATACATGTATGTTAATTTTATTGTGTATTTTTCTATGTAATGCCATTTTATATTTCCATTTCATCTTATGTTATTTTACAATGTACTTATTTATATGTTCCAATAAAATCACTGTTTCTAAATGTGTTTTCTGATTGACAAGTTGAACAGAGAAATTGATTTTCTTTGACATAAAACTAAGCATAGAGTCACACAAGAAAGCCTTTGGAAACCCAATAGAGCAATCCCTCTGTCAGCGCTAATATTTCAGTTTTTCAAGCTGCTTCATGACTAGAGTGATACCTAATCTTCCAGGGAGCTTTGGGGTATTGATTTGCCAGTCTAAAGTATCAGGTTACTGATTCACTTCTTATCAAGAATTAAATCAAAATAATTCTGTGCTCTGTACAATAGATATCATGAGAATTCTCCTGTATAATTTACATGCTGCAGTGTAGCAGGGCTAAATGTTGAAGAATCATGACTTCAGATAAAGATTGATATTATTACTACATAATTTTATTATATAGTAAATCTTAATTTGATTTACACAAAAAGCTGTTGCAGAGGTTCTTAAAAAGTTTTAGGGGCACATTGTATTATAACGATTTGCATTTCTTTTTATTAATCCTGATGAATTCTTGGGCCATATGGCTTTTATTGTCCAATAAAAATCATGAATGGGAAGTACTGACTGGCTTACAAAATGTAGATCTTTTTGCAAATCAGAATTGATAATCATTCAAAACTGATATTAGAAATAAAAATTCTGTATTGTTTCCTCTTCTCAAAATTAAGATATGAAGTTATACTTAGGTATTCTGTGTTTCATATAAAAGTCAAACAGTATTTTTACATATTTTAAATTTATTTTCAGAATTTGCCATCTGGTAAATGTCTTGAGTTAATTTCAGAGAGCTGTAAGTAACTCAGATGTTTCATACAGAAGTAACAATTCATATATCCCATATTTGTGTGGATGAGTATTTATGCAATAAGCTTGTTGTAGCTCAGATATTTAAAATAAATCCAGAGTTAATCTTTAATCTTTTTCTTCTAAACCCTCCTCCTACTCCAAGGCCATGACATTTTTAGGGCCATATAATTACTTTTAAATAATGAAGGTTTGTTTCTTGCTCATGCTACATTTTCATAATGTGTCAATGGGCATGGGAGCTCTTTGGAACATTGATTCCACTCAGGGACCCAGGTGAAGGGAAAGTCCATCTTCAGGCTCCACCTTTGGCTAGCGAAGAAATATGGTTATGACATATTCAAAGACATGCATGCTTGTCCCCAGAGTAGCTCCCAATAATTGTGTGTAGAATTCTGTGCAAATTGGCAAGCTGATTCAAAAATTATATATGAAAAATAGAGTCAAGAATACCAACACAAGAATGAAAAAGAGTAAGGTTGTAGGACTTAGTCTACTAGATATGAGGATTTTGTTGTAAAGCTGTAGTAATTAAGACAGGCAGTGTTGGCACAGGGATAGGAAAATAGACAAATGGAATTGAAAAGAGAGTCCAGGAACAGAACCACACTGGGGAAAATAATGGGAAAACCACATTTTTAAACTAATAGTTCCAGGTCATTTGGCTTACCATGTGGGAAAAAAGTAAACTGATTTGTATGTTACATCAACATTAATTTCTGGGTTTCTTTTTCTTTTTTTCAACTGAAATTGGTTTCATGCTTAGTGTGAAGTAGTGGCGAAGTTTAATTTATTGGGTTGTTCAGATCATTGATGGAAGGAACATGGATCATTGGTCAGGTTTAACAGAGTGTTGCCAGAATCTCAGAAATATCTTTGGGCATCCTTCCACACATGTTCCTTTCTCTTTTCATCAGAGAGAATCATCCTGAATTCCAGCGCTCTGGTTTTGTTTTCTTGATTTTTGTATCTTATACAGATAGAATTATGTAGTATTCTTCTCAATATTGCTGCTTTCATTCAATATTATATTTGTGAGATTTACTTATGTTGCTGCAGAACCTGTAGTTCTCAAGGAGTGTAGAGTGATGCTGCATGTCCCTAAAGGTGGAGGACCCAATGAATTAATTATTTGGAGTTATTCTGCCTGGGAGAGTTATCTGGTCTCCCCCATTTATTTAATAATTTATTTATATCAGTATGGACTCATTTGTATTTCTTTTATACTTTGGGTTATAATCCAGTACTACTTTATTTATTTTGTTGCTCAAAGATCTCCATTTTGGCCATTGGAAGTTTTTTCAGTTGGCTCCTGTCTCCCTTTGACATACTACACCCATCATTGTGGCAGTGCTGTATTTGTTGTATTGTGCTTTGGACAGATTCCTAGGATGAAATTAGCAAGGTAAAAGAGCCTTTTAAAAGGTTCCCAGTATGTATTATAAAATGCAAAATTCTTCTGAGGAACTTTGTTCTTATCTGTGCTCTTTCCAGACATGTCACCCAACTCTTACCAGAATTGAATAATATTTTTCCAACTCATTAAAAAATATTTTCCAGTTGGGTAGATTACAATGGTTTCACATTTATTTGGTTTGCATTTCTTTAATTATTAGCAAGGCTGTGCAGTTTTCACATACTTATTATTATTTCTTTGGTGAACTTATATGCCTGATAAAATATTGACATGGATAGGAAATAGCACATCAAAGTTACAGAATACCAACATTTTCATAGTATGAGGAGATGCACAGCCTTTAATGATTAAGAAAATATGCTTAATAATAAGAAATGATTTTTAATTTTATTTATTGATTTGAGAGAGAGAGAGAGGAAATGAGAGGGAGAAAGAAAGAGAAAAAGGGGGGGGGGAAAGTGAGCGGGACATGAATCTGTTGTTCCACTTACTTATGTATTCATTGGTGATTCTTGTATGGGCCCTGACCAGGGATTGAACCTGAAACCTTGTTGTATGAAGACGAGGCTCTAACCAACTGAGCTACCCGGCCAGGGCTGGTTTTGAATTTCCTTGCTCTGTAATACTTACAGATACTTGTCAGAGAGAACTGCTTAAAATATAAATATTTGAAATGAAAATAAACATTATAATCTGAAGAACAATTTTTTAATAACAAATTTCAATTTTAGTTACTAACTTGAAAAGAAATAATACACATAATCAGTAGTATTCTCAAACAGCAACCAAAGTTTGACTAGATGAGAGAAGAGAGTTTCACCCAAAATCCCGAAAGCATTCTGATGAAATTAAAAGGTAGGAGAGATCTGGGTGAGGGGGTGGACAAGGCAGTGGGATGGACAGTTAATAAACTGTAGCCAGGAGAGTAGAGTTCAGAGTTTCTGGAGGGCCTTGGGGGTTCAGTCAACCCTTCCTGTGATAAACTGCTATCCTGCTATAAATGGAAATTCCCAGATGCCTCTATTCCCAGGTTCATAGTCTTAAGGTTCTCAATCTCTTGGAAGAAGCAGACAAGCTGAGTTCATCAAGAGAAGTTCCCGGACCTGGTATCAGATGGCCTGGTGTCTTCTGAGTTACCCTTGGGAATCATGGAGAGGATTCGCCTGAAACCAGGATTATGCCACAGTGGATGCAATTGGATGCTGTCAGGGTGAATGTGGTGATTCTTTTCCTGCCTAAAGACAGTGGAATCACTGAGATATTGAGAAGGTCCTTGCTCAGTGGAGTTTGGTTGGATTACAGTCTAAGGTTAGGTTTGTGGAGAGATTACTTTGCCCTTGGGGCGTGGAGCTGAGGAGGTCGGAGGGGAGGGGAGTGGAGGAAATGGGCCTGGCTTGGCAGGAGAGCCAGGGTCCTGGATCAGTGCAGCTGGTAATACTGTGCTGTGTTTACTAATCATTGCCTTTGGTTTTGCATGCTTATAGGTGGCTCAGAAGGGGAAGAACAATTTAAGACTTTACACAGTCAATATTTTAAAAATCAATGCTTTTTATTAAAAAAAAGTGCTTGTAAAAACATCCAAGCAAGACAGATAATATAAATTTCTTACAAACCCTGCCACTCCATCATGTACCTCAGGGACAACTATTTTAAAACTTTCATCTATCTATAACAGCATTTTCAACCGCTGTGCCGCAAGAAATTTTAAAGCATGCGATACCTGACTATTTAGTCAGGGCACTGACCTCCTTTCCCTTAGATTGCCAAATAAACAAATGACTACAGCCAACACAACGGTAGCAGTCCGTGTGAATGAATCAAAATTATACCTATTTTTTTTTGTAAGTTTGGCAAAAAATATGTATTATTTTTTGTTGTACCACAGAATTTTAGCAAATCGTTTATATGTGCAGGAGATGAAAAAGGTTGAAAATCGCTGATCTGTAAACATACGTGCTTTTACATAAAAGAGATGACATCACCCATGCTCTTCCATAGCTCCCACTTTTCACCTAATCTCCATGTGTTGGATGGTCTCTGTGCCCATAGACATAGCTCCCCTCCAGCCAAGGCTGCGTGGTCTTGCATGTAAAGTACTGTCATTTGTTAACCAGTCTTCTAAGTATGATATTTAATTGGTTTCACATTCGTTTGTGTTTTGCAATTAAATAATAATACAGTACTAGCAAAATCCTAAATATGAATGGCATTTTCTCATATAAGAAATGCATGGGTCAGAGTCAGTTTTTAAGGACAGCTCACTCAGGCCACTATCTGAGATGTGGTAGGACTGGTATTTCTTTCTGCGTTGTGAGTAGACACCTTTAATTTAGGTTATTAATAATGTTTTGCCTTGGCAGAGCACTTTGACATTTTCAGACTTCCGTGTTCACGACATTACTTGCTTTTTACCAACCACTGATCAGTGTTTGGGTTGGTTTTATAACCCTGCTTGAGATGAGGGCTGAGGCAAGGAGTGGCTTCTAATTTTTCTGTGGCTGGACGTTACCTGGGTCTCCCTATTCCTGGCCTAATAGCATTTGTGAAGGTCCTTGGAAGTTGTAGGCCCAGTGCTA
>NW_005871258.1:1525074-1528685 GCF_000147115.1 Myotis lucifugus
TGAGATATGACAGTATCTTCTATTACTTTATGCAAAAAGACAGTGTGGACCACTTTCATTTCTCTTTGTGCAAATCATTAAAAAATCATTTGGTAAAATAATTTATTAGCTCCTTGAGACTGCTTCTCCCAGAATGTACCTGGAAGGCTTTATGTATCATCAGAGTGTGGGCTTTTCTGTCCTGAAAACACCAGACACATCCGCTCACAGTATTGCTTATTCCTACGGGATCTTTTGTGAAAAGAGGGTTGGTGTTTCATGCATCCATCCACCCATCTATTCAACACATGGTAACTGAGTACCTACCGTGAGCCAGGCATTGTTCTCAGCTAATTCTGAGAGTGTGGACTCTAAAGTCCAATGGAGGGGAAGACACCTATGGGCCCAGAAAGCTGGGAAATCAAGATAGAAGCACACACAATGGAATCCTCCTGCTAACTCAGCAGAAGGCTAATTGATAAGAACCTGCAGAAATCAAAGACGAGGAGAGAAGCGAGATGTCACCCATCTCTGCCTATTTAATGTGACACTAACTGCTCAACCCGACCAATCCTACATTATCTAAGTGTTCGTTCTGTGCACAGCATTTTGAGAAGAAAGAGCTTTCTTCATAGGCTTTTTTCACATTAATAAATTTATCTTAATGTCCCAGAGCTCCCTATCTGGCCTGTGACATCGGATTTACTCTGTTGTAAATGAGTGTACATGGGAGACATAAAAGAGTAAGGGGTAGGGGACGAGAGGAAAGGAGAAGGGGAGGAGGCGGCAAAGACATTTTTAGGTAACATGAGGCAAGTACGTTGTCAGAGTGAACTTAAGGAGTGTCGTCTTGATAACATTTCTTAAAGAATTGTGGTAATTGTCATCATGTGTCGGTAACCTTATACGATACAATAGAACATTTCTAATGTTCTGGGGATCAATGTTTTTATGATAGATTCCATGTCTAATTAAAATTGGGACTTGTGAGTGATTCATCAGCAATAGGAACACCTGTTGGTGTTCTGACACTGTGTTACATGGAGATTTAGAATCAATCATCTTCAGTGTCAGTAGCGCAGAATGAATGATAGAACTATAGAGTTCAAATAATTCATAGTTCTTAACATCTCCCTTCAAGTCAAGCTTCATTGACTACAGCGTTGTCACCGGGGGTAGTCGGAGAAATGTCCTCGAGAGTCTCTGTTGATGCAGGGGCCGTGCACATCTTTTTTATGTCTAACTGCCACTTTATATATAGTGTTTGTTTAATAATTTTTATTTAAATGTACTATTTTAATAGTGATTTTTTTAATACTCAGAAATTCCTTGAAATTTAAAATTCTGATTCTAGTAGTTGTTGTTTAGTCAAGTCGTTTACATTTTCTAAGAGTCACCTTTGCATTGATAAAAGAGCCTTTGTCTGTAAAAGGAGCATGAGAATATTTATGGCAGAGAGATTTTATTTCTTTTTTTAAATCTTCAGCAGAGGATATGTTTTTATTGACTTGAGAGAGAGAGAGAGTGAGAGAGAGAGAGAGAGAGAGAGAGAGGAACATTGATGTGAGAGAGAAACCTCAATTGGTTGCCTCCCCTAAGCACCCCTACCAGGGATTGAACCTGCAACCTAGGTAGACCGGGAATCGAACTTGCAACTGAGCTGCCAAACTAGGGCTCATTTCATTTTTATATTTACATGTTCACTTATTAAAATTTCATGTTTTGCATAAATAAGGGCTGTATAACAGGTTTATTGAGAAGCATACTTAAGATAACAAATAAAATTTTCTTTAAAAACTCTCCAGCACCAGACAGTTACCTAATATTACTATTATCATGATTTTCATTGTCATTCTGAAAATCTTAACCATAAAAGACATAGTAAGATCCAGGATCAAATGGATTTTTATTCTGTTTGCTCAAATTTTGGCAATGTGTATTGGCTAATTTTGAAAAGGAAGGAGAAAACAATTAGACACTTAGTTAGCATGTATTATTTTTCAGTGCCCAGTATGTGCTAGGCAGTATCTTAGGTGCTGGGAATATAATTGTACACAAAGTAGACCTAGGCCCCCTTCTTGTGGAACGAGGTGTTTAGTGAAGGGTTCAGATAACTGGTATAAGAAATGTGATGATGGGGAGAATGTAGGCTTCTGTGTGGTACATATGCAGGCCCCCCTGTCAGGACCGGGTCTGTTGATTAAGTCAGGAACGTTTCTGACAGGGAAGCATCACAAGCTGAGACCTTCAGGCTCAGGAGGGGTAGGCAGGTTGGAGAGCATACTCCTGGCTCAGAGAGAGCCCATGGCATAGTCATCAGGATGGCTGGCTGACATTGGGGAGATAAGCAGGGGCTGGTCCCGCAGAGCCATGGTGCCAGCAGTGCCTTCTGCCCGGAGCCAGGGCGGAGCCAGGGCAGTGGCACAGCCAGACCGCTGCTTTCGCACACGGCTTTGCGGAGAGGAGCGATGGCACGGGGGCAGGAACAGCAGCCCGGAGGACCCCTGGGAGGCCCTGCCAGGGCCTGAGAGCCGGTGGTGGCCTGGACTGAGGAGGTAGCAGCGGAGGAGAGGGGGACAGATTTGAGTGATACTGACAGCACTGGAGGTTGATTGCATATGAGGAGTAGAGTTATGGGCAATGATGGAATCAAGATGGTGCCCATGTTTTTGACCTCAGCAGGTAGGTGGGTAGTGGTGCCATCTGCCCACATAGGTAAAGGAAGGGGACGCAGGGGCTGGGTCCAGGGGTGGTGATGAACTAAGTGTCAGTTTGCTGGGCTGTATGTGTCTGTGGGAAACCTCCGTAGACAAGACCGAGTGGATAAGTTGGGTCTGAGCTGACTGAGAAGAGATTTGGATGGAATAAATCCCTCCATAAGGACGGCACCCGAAGGCAAGGAAAGAATGATGTCACCAGGAAGATTGTCACATGAGAAGAGACCAGGCAGAGACATGAGGGCTTGCACAGAACCCCGAGTGACAATGACGTCTAAAGGAGCAGCCTAGGAGAGAAACGTAGGACATGGGAGGCAGGAGGCCAGCCCAGAGCATGCAGCCGGGAGCCTGGGGGAGGAAAGCCTCTCAGATGGAAACGTCAGCCTTGTGAGAGGCTGGGCAGTGGGAGCCTCCATTGATTGCCCAGCGAGGAAGTGGTGACCTTGCTCTGAATAGCAGGACCGGGAAAGCCTGGTTTAGGAAACCAGGAATAGAGAGAGACAGCAAGTGTAGATGCCCCGCAGAAATCTGTGGCCGAGAGCAACAGTCAGAAAGACAGACTGTGGGGGGGGGGGGGCGACTGTTGTTCTCTCTCTCTCTTTTTTAAGATAGGACGGCTTGGAAGGGTTTATTTGCTGATGAGGAGAAGCTAGGTGAGACCAAGATGGTGACCAAATAGGAGAAAGTGGCATCTGCAGGAGAGGGGGGTTGGGAGAACAGAGCCAGGTGGGGAGGCGGCCGGGAGGAGGGCCGGCCCCGAGCGGAGTGGGAACACAGGCGTGAAGGCCCGAGTTGGCATGCGGGCAGGAAAGGTCGGAGGAGGAGAAGTTGAGGGAGCATCTGCCCATTGGCTTCTGTTTCTCTGCCGCCGAGGAACTGAACTGCCTGGCCTCACGCCCCAGACACCCCGGTCCT
>NW_005871258.1:1528928-1531790 GCF_000147115.1 Myotis lucifugus
ACGTCCAGCTAAGCTGACCCACTGCCCTGTATTGAAACCTGTCATTCTCATCTTCAGATCAGGGTCTCTTCCTTCTCGGATAAAAGCATTTCTGTGATTGTCGTTTCCACTTGTGCTGCCTACATGGAAGACTTGAAAGCTTGGCCTGAGTAGACATCGGGAGGCATTTGAGGACATGCATATTCCTTTTTTAAAAAATAATTTCATTATAGTTACCATACAGTATTATATTAGTTTCAGGTGTACAGCAGAGTGGTTAGATATTCATATCTTATGATGAGATCATCCCAATAAGTCTAGTACCCATCTGACATCATACATAGTTATTGCAATATTATTTATTATATTCCCACTAATACTACCTTCCCATAAAGTTAGCTCTGTTTACATTCTAGCCTCGGGCTAGTTCTGTACCTCACAGGTAAGCTAGTTAGTAAACAGATGGCAGTAGCCCGGATGGCTTCTTACTCCTCTCAGAAATCCCATTTCAGCCAGATAGTGCATTTCTCTTGGGTGGTTCTGGGAAGAAAAGAAATTAAGGAGTTGGATACAGGAAGAGCAGGAGCCATTCTTTTTTTAAAATTTATTTTTTAAAAATATATTTTTATTGATTTCAGAGAGGAAGGGAGAGAAAGAGAGAGATAGAAACATCAATGATGAGAGAGAATCATTGATCGGTTGCCTCCTGCATGCCCCCTACTGAGGATTGAGCCCACAACCTGGGCCTCCTGGTTTATATGTTGATGCTCAACCATTGAGCCACACCAGCCGGGCAGGAGCCATTCTTAATGGCTAACATTCGGGGTCTTTCAGTGTCCAGGAGCCAGACCCAACTGACTCAGCCTCCTTTGTGCCCTCTGACTTAAGGCACCACATGCAGGACTCTGGGCGTCCAGGGGGTCGTATGGAAGGGCATATGGTTAAAACAGAGGCTGCTATAAAAAATGGGACCCTTCCTGATATGGTTTTAAAATTCGTAGGAGCTGAAGTTTGGAAACCGATGCTGTAAAGTGAAAATGAAATTTAACTGAGCACTGGGTGGAGGAAAAGGAATGTATTGGCTCTCACATGAAAAGCCCTGTGATTGATGCCGCTCGGTGCCGAGTGGCGGTGCTCTCTGAAGCTGTGTAGTAGGGACTTTGCAGGTGGGGCTCACAGGGCCGAGTGAGTGCTCTAGTCTACCACGGAGGTGACGGTACATCAGGAATTGCTCCATCCCAAGGAACTTTTGCGTGGTAAAGGAAAAGGGTCCTGCTAAGAAACTCCAGTGCACTTCTGCTGTTTGTACCGTAGCGTGCAAAGCCTGTTTGGAAGCTGCTTGTCATGTAGCCTGCGGCATTCATTGATCACGGAGCGGAGCAGTTCCATCGGAGCCTGACGCTGTTCTCACGGCACCCAGACTCCTGGTCCCTGAGGAGAAGTGGCTGACCCTCGAGTGTGCCAGGTGGTCATTTACCTGGTCTCTAAAAACTCACCGGAGCGTATTTACGAGAGAGATTTGGGAACAGCCATCATTTCCACTGAGTCGGAAAGGAAGTTGGGACTCGGTGCACGATCAGTAAAGCACTGACAAGTGTCCAGTGCCGTATGGTAGCAGCGGCTCATCCCGCTAGCTCTACTATAAGATGCATTTACTATGGGTTCCATAGTCCTTAAGGAGCTCACAGGAGAGAACTCAGGGACTGGGGCCTTAGTGAGCTGCTAGTGCTGACTCATTTGAATTGCTTATCCCAGTTATATGTTACAGGTTTTAGAAGAATCCTTGAAGTTAATTTCTATCCACCAAGGAGGCTTAAAGATCTTAGAAGAATGAACTGAAATTGTCATGATCTCAAAATCACCACCCTCTGGCTGGTGTACTAACAAAGGACGGGGTTCCCATTGTCAAAGGCTGTCAGTGGGCCAGCTCCCCGGGGAGCCAGTGGAGCAGAGCCTCAGAATTGGTCTCTGGTGCCAGACTGCCTGACTTCAGACCCCCGGCGTGGCCGCCCCCTGGGTGTGGGGCTTGGACAAGTTAGCTAACCTCAGAGCCCCTTGCTTCTTTGCTGGTAGATGGGAATGAGGTGTCTTGGGGATTCGAAGACTAGTTAGTGAAATAATGCATGAAATAAAGTGCTTCGCACAGTGGTTGCATGTGGTAATAAAGGGGAGTTGTTGTAATTAGCAAGATTTAAATGGGCCTGGTAGGTCTGGGAAGATGGCATAGATCATCCAAAGAGGCTGTTTTCCTTCAGGATGTGTGTGGGCTAAAGTGACTTTGTGACTCCCTTTGTTTCCGAGTGTCACCACGCTGTGGTGTGGGGGGGATGATCGTGGCACAGCCACGTTCCGTCCCTTCCCGCTCTCAGACAGGTCGGCAGCCCCAAGGCGGAGTTGGACGGGCTCGCAAACTGCATGAAGATCGAGTTAAGGTTGAGATAACCTTTGTGGTCAGAGGCAAACAGGTGAGGTCGGACTGACCTTTTTGAGGAGTCCAATGTTGAGTAAATGTTGGGGTCACAGAGTTGATGGTAAGCAGTCGCATAGTGCTGTGGGGGACAGAGTGGACAGACATGGAAGCTGGAATGACTTGACTCAAAAGGAAAAGCCTCATGTCAGCCAGCGGGGCAGAGTGATGCACGTCAGCATTTCAGTGTTTGTCAGTCACTGTGGCCCTGCCTGACTCCTCAGCAGGTCCTCAACCTGCTCCACGGCCTCATCGCCACTGCCCTCAGCACCCCACCCACCGCCACGGTCACCCTCACCCTCCTCACTGCCCTCAGCACCCCAACCAACCGCCACAGCCACCCTCACCCTCACCCTCATCACTGCCCTCAGCACCCCACCCGCCATCACAGTCACACTCACCCTAAGCCATAACCC
>NW_005871258.1:1532060-1542653 GCF_000147115.1 Myotis lucifugus
CCCACCCACCGCCACGGTCACCCTCACCCTCACCCTCACCCTCCTCACTGCCCTCAGCACCCCACCCACCGCCATGGTCACCCTCACCCTCATCCTCACCCTCCTCCCTGCCCTCAGCACCCCACCCACCGCCACGGTCACCCTCACCCTCATCCTCACCCTCACCCTCCTCACTGCCCTCACCACCACCACCACCACCTTGGGAGGATCATCGCCTCTTTTCTGAGCTCTGATTCCAGCCCATCTCTCTGCCTGACTCATTTCTCTCACCTGCTCACTCCCTGACCACCTTTCCATCCCCCAGCTCTGCCTGGAGACTGGGGAGAGGATTTGTAAATATACCTCAAGAGCTTTGCTTTTCTCTGACTTAAGAAAGGATGACTGATCTGTTATCATTAGCTTTATAAATAACAAGAGATGTTAATGAGTTTGACTCATTCAATTTGAAGCAGTTGCTATCCTTTCTCAGGGTCTGAGTCTCTGTAATTAACACCGTCTCTGCTGCTGCTCTGAAGAGCAGAGTTTCTGGGAAGCCTCTCCCTTCTCCACTCAGGCCCTTCTTCTTCCCGTTGCCTTGTGGCCGCCGGTCCACCCCAGGGACAGCTTCCCATGTTGTCTCGGGACCGTGACGGCTCCATGGCTGAAAAAATGGTCTTCCCTGGGATCAAGCCGTTCGGGGCCAGGCCTGATGCGAACTGTAAAGGAAGTTTTTTTCACTTACTTGCTCCCCACCAAACCTGCTTTCAGAAAGGGATCAGATACACATGTAGGGCGAGGTGGCCAGGCCAGGTCAGTAGTGGAGCAGATCAGAGAAATGGAACTTCTGTTTAAAGAACCACGATGGCATGGGGAGGGCAGGGCTCACCTCCACTGAATACTCTCCAAGGCCACTGGTAGTAATTTCCGTGTCTGCACCCTAAGCCCTTATTTTCCCTTCCCTCTCCCCACCTGCCCTTTTTTTGAGGCCCAGCTCGAAGGCCATCTGTCCCAGGAAGCAATCCTGACTCCCTGTGCCTGGCCAGGGGTGTCAACAGCCTCTGCTTAGCATGCACCCCGTCTCCCTGATCCCCTCCCCCCACCCCTGGATGGTCAGCTTCTCAGCAGCAGCAAATACTGCTCACCGCCCTCCTTGTCTCCCTGGCATCTGGCACCATGGCATTCAGGAAATGCTTTTGGACGGAAGTGAATTGTAGTTCTATTTGCTGTTTGAAGAGGGCAATGTTTTTAAACATGGAGAACATGATAACGTCTTTCCAAAATAGGTGAGCGGTGGTTCATTCTCTTCTCCGTGAGTTCCCTTGTTCCTGGATCCCAACCCTAGAGATATACCAGTAGGTTGGATAATTTTTTTAAAGGAATAAAACACTTCGATGATTCTTGTTAAGGGGTACAGTTAGCTGTGTTTACCCTTGGCAGAAAGCCTCCTTCACGGCAAATGCCGTTTGCTTCGAGCAACTGTTCAGATTCAGACGGCGGCATATGGACCGCGCAGAGGGAGGCGAGCCGTCTCTCCAGGCCAGCGGGGTCAGCTGGGTCAGCGCTGGGCTCAGCTGGAGGTGGGCCGCATGAGCCCAGAGCCTTTCCATCCAGCAGGGCAGCGCGGGCAGAGGTTGGAGCAGGGCTGATGAATGGCTCGGATATGGTGAAAAAGGTGCTACCATCTGCCTTGCGTTTGAATCTATAGTTCCTTCTCTGTCTGTCCTCTAGTCCAGTAGTCTATGTTGCATGTGTGCGTTGTGGAGAGAGACTGGTTTTTGTCTTTTGTTTTGGGAGTATTAAAAATTACAACAGCCCAGGCTTTATTCCAGAATTCTCCTTTTCGTTCTTTCTGCGTGAGGAAGAGCTTCCCTTTGCTTTGCGTGTCCTTTGTTGCTGCCATGGGGCTCATTAGCTCTATTTGTGAACATTGGGCTTGTAGACATCAGGGTGTAGCAAGTGTGGCCTCCTTGGCTCATGGGCAGCTCCTCTTCCCTGGACAGACAGGAGGAAAGAACTGTAGATATTGCTGTTCCTTTTGCATAATGTTATTTATTTAATTTATCTTTATTATTGAAAGTATTACAGATGTGCTCTTTTATCCCCCATTGACCCCCTGCAACCTGCTCCCACCTCACCCCTCGCCCCCAGGCCTTCACTGCACTATTATGTGTCCATGGGTTATGCATATATGCATATAAGTTCTTTGGTTGATCTTCCCCCACCCCCTTCCCTCTGTGATTCATCAGTCTCTTCCATGTTTACACGTCTCTGGATCTATTTTTTTTTTTTAAATATATTTTATTGATTTTTTACAGAGAGGAAGGGAGAGAGAGAGAAAGTCAGAAACATCGATGAGAGAGAAACATCGATCAGCTGCCTCCTGCACATCTCCCACTGGGGATGTGCCCGCAACCCAGGTACATGCCCTTGACCGGAATCGAACCTGGGACCTTTCAGTCCGCAAGCCGATGCTCTATCCACTGAGCCAAACCGGTTTCGGCTGGATCTATTTTATTCGTCAGTTTATTTTGTTTTTTTAGATTCTACATATAAGTGAGATCATATGATACTTTTTTTTCTCTGACTGGCTTATTTCACTTAGCATAATACTCTCTCCCTCCATGCTGTCTCAAAGGATATGAGATCCTTCTTTTTCATAGCTGCATAGTATTCCATTGTGTAAATATACCAAGTATTTTTATCCACTCATCTGCTGATGGGCACTCGGGCTATTTCTAGGTCTTAACTATTGTAAATTGTGCTGCTATGAAGATAGGGGTGCATACATTCTTTCTGATTGGTGTTTCGGGTTTCTTAGGATATATTCCTACAAGTGGGATCATTGGATCAAATGACAGTTCCACTTTTAATGTTTTGAGGAAACTCCATACTGTTCTCCACAGTGGCTGCACTAGTCTGCATTCCCACCAGCAGTGTACTAGGATTCCCTTTTCTCCACATCCTCGCCAGCACTTGTCATTTGCTGATTTGTTGATGGTAGCCATTCTGGCAGGTGTGAGGTGGTACCTCATTGTGGTTTTGATTTGCATCTTGCTGATGATTAGTAATTTTGAGCATTTTTTCATATGTCTCTTGGCCTTCTGTATGTCCACTTGGGAGAAGTATCTATTCAGGTTCTTTCCCCCTTTTTAATTGGATTATTTGTCTTCCTTTTGTTAAGTTGTATGAGTTCTTTATGTATTTTGGAAAATAACCTCTTATCAGATGTATCACTGGCAAATAATGTCTTCTTTATGATATCATTTTAATGATCAAACTTTAAAAAAAATATATTTTATTGATTTTTTACAGAGAAGAAGGGTGAGGGATAGAGTTAGAAACATTGATGAGAGAGAAACATTGATCAGCTGCCTCCTGCACACCCCCTACTGGGGATGTGCCCGCAATCAATGTACATGCCCTTGACCGGAATCGAACCTGGAACCCTTCAGTCCGCAGGCCGATGCTCTATCCACTGAGCCAAACCGGTTAGGGCTAATGATCAAACTTTTATCCTAGTTTCTTGATCTTTAAAAAGTTAATCTAGCAATATCTACTGTCACTATCTTTCTCCAAGGGACACTGTAAGGATAATTAGGGGACAGGTAAGGGAAGTGTTTTGAACTCAGTGGAAGGGAGAAGCCATTAGGCTCAAAGTTATTACTGTTATTTAGTTCCATACTGTTACCATATGGTCAAGACTACATTAATGTTGGAAATGACGATAAGATCACGTTTGAACATCTATTCCTACTTAACTGGCACAGTTGACTTTTGCCTGAGTCCTGCAGCATACTTCGATATGTAGATTAAAACAAATCAATTGAAATGACCAGGAAGTTTTTACTACATTTTTATTGTTCATTTTTTAATTCTAAAAATAAGTGTGTTTTTTTAAAGGAGTTTATTAAAAAGCTTCGTTTTCTGGAATGTTATACATCTGCAATAAATAATAAATAACATTGTAGCAGTTGGCTGCCTCCACTTTCATGCAAAATGAATGAATACATTTGGTGACATACATTTGAAGAGTGTAGTTCTTGTAATTTTCACAGAAATCAGGAACAACTTTACAGATGATGGAAATTTTACCATCTGCTAGTAACAAAGAAACACAGCTCGTAACACGAGGCTCTGACTGAGTCTAGCGTGTACAGTGGCGTGCCAGGACTCAGAATTCTCCGTAGCTTCAGTCTGCAGTGAGGCTGGCCTGTCAGCCTGGCATGGGAAAGGTTCGCTAAGGGAAATAAGCCCGTCAGAGACAGACAAATACTGTATGATCTCGCTTGTATGTGGAATCTAATGAACAAAATAAACTGCTGAACAACAACAAAAATAAAGCAAATGGCGTGGTCCTCACATTGTGTGAACCCAGAGGAGGGAAGAGGGCTGAGTGTTAATGGCAACAGATCAAAAGAAAGGCATCCTTTGGGACTACGGACGCCTGCAAAGATTTCACCTGTAATTAGTGGGTCCGTGGACTTGCTGTCGAGAAGATACTGTCTTTTTGAGTCAAAATGTTTAGTATTGGGAGAAGAGATCAAAGTTCGGATGCTGAGGGAGAGGTGGGGATGGCAAGTCCAGGCTTCCATTTACAATGACATTTGCTTTAAGCAGGTGGCATTACAGCTGCCTAGGCTGACACGGCACGTGGGGGTGCGGTTCTAGTGAAAGATAAGGGTGGGTGGCTTGGGAAGAGCTGAATGCTCGGTGGAGACCACAGGGCTGCTTACTAAAGGAGGAGATGAGATACCACTGGAGAGGAAGGCGTTGAGGAAGAGTTGCCCCTCTTCTTGGGGGATGATTCTGGTCATTTGGTTTTCATCTGATGGTGTGGAGGGTACTGCATGACACAGCACTGGGGTGGTCCCATAAAGGATGGTCCGTGCAGCCCTGGCCTGGCGGCTCAGTTGGTTGGAGTGTCATCCCATGCGCCAAAAAAGATTGCAGGTTCAATCCCTGGTCAGAGTACATACAAGAAGACAGCCAATCGATGTTTCTCTTTTCGATATTTCTCTCCCTCTCTATCCTCCCCCCTCCCCCACCACTCTTGCCTAAGAATCAGTCCTGGGGTGAGGATCTTGTAAAAATTAAGAAAAAGAAAAAAGATGGCCAGTGCATTTCTGTTGGTATATTATGTGCAGGTGGTCCTGAGGGTGTCCAGTCCTTTTTAGTATTAGAAGGCATAGGCCGGGTATACAGGCAGGACCCCATCAGAGGCTTTAGCTAGCAGTGATCTGCACCCTGGGGTGCTTTGGGTGACCATCAAGCTTAAAGGGGTTGGGGAGTGAGGCAAATCTTGTTAAGGAGGAGCAGCGTCCTCTTCACCTCTCACTTCATGTTGGGAAGCGATCCTTTCCCCTGACCCTAGAGATGCAGTGAGTCTGGTATCTGCCTAATTGATTTTGGCTTTTATCCTGATGTCTTCGTCTTGAGCATGTAAGCCAGGTTGCTAATAGGTGGGGTTAATCAATTTGTTTTCATTGCTACACTCCCTCCCTTTTCTTATAACGCCTCCTTTTGGGGCTCCCTTTGCACCCTGATGTCCTTGTGCCCTCTGCTTGGCCCTCGGGGGCAAAAAGCAGACCAGCTCACGCACGCTAAGATACAAGGGCTGGTCAGGTTTAAATGTTTTCCCTTCTGTGGTGTCTGCGTTTCTTACAGGGGTGAAGACATCTTAAACCAGAGGAGTGACTCTCTAGTCGTGGAATTTCAGTCGTCAACCAGCCGATGCAGGAGGTATTATTTTGGGCATGGGGGCCTTCTCGGGAGCCCCAAATCATCCTAAATGACCACCTGCCTGCTCCATGTCACCTATGGTCATATCATACATCACACCAGTCTTATATGTTTGGTGGGCTTGGCCTGGCTGAGGACAGCAAGCATATTTGTGGGGGTCTGTGTGCATGGAGGTCAGCACAGTAGGGGCCTCCCAGGTGTCTGTAGGCACTGGCCAGGGAGGAAGGTGATGCATGCAATGCACGCTTTTTGTTTCTTACTGCAAATGCTGGTTTTGGTCCAAAAGGTAGTGAGTTCAGAGTGAAACTGAAATTCTGTTGGCTAAAGCCCACATCGTGTCTATCCATAGCATGAGTCATGTGTCCTTAGAGAAATCTCCATTTGAAATCGTGAAAGCTGGGGTTTCACGTTGTGCCTATCCATGGCAGGGCATGACCGTGCTATCCTCACCTTTGAACAGGAAGCCTGGTTCTGTGAGAGTGTCATCGTCATCTTGTGCCTCCCTATGCCATTCAGTGCCACCAGGGCCACCCCAGTGCTTGGTGATGGGTGTAGGCGCTGTGGGCCCCTCAGGTGGTCAGCTGTGGCTGCAGTCTCTCTTTGTATGAAGGTCACTGGTTGGACTCCCAAATCTAATAACTTTGGGTAAATTATTAAGGATGAATTAAAATGCGAATGGGCTACATGTAGCCCATTAAAATGCGAATGGGCTACATGTTCTGTGTGTGTGTGTGTGTGTGTGTGTGTGTGTGTGTGTGTGTTTGACATCCCTCACTCTTACATGTTAATGCAGGGCTCTAGGTGCTCTCACAGCCTTGCCCGGAGCATTTCTAGCATCACCATGGAGACAGCGAATTTAAAGTATATTCTGGCCACATGGGCAGAGCTAGGAGGATAAGCAATATATATTTTATGATTATTTTATTTGTGCCCTCTACAGCTACATAACACAAATATTCTCTCTTTTACTCAAGTTAACAGTTTAACTAAAGAATTGGTTATCCTTACTGTTTTCATAAGCTTCTTTGGACCCATAGATCCTTTCATTATTAATAGTTATTAACAGTATTTGCTGGCTATACATTGGACTGTGGCACCGAAAGCCATTGCGAAGCCCTCTTTATAGACTGTCTTCATGTTTAAACATGTACCCCACCCCGTGAAACCCCCTGCTCTATAATGAAGATGGGGTGGGGTAGGGGGAGAGACGAAGCCTGTGTGTTTTGGCATCACATTATTGATTAGGGGAGACCCACAGTCAGTAGGTAGTTGTCCTGCTCCAGCTTGAGCATCTGCCCGCACTGGACCAAGCGGGAGCTCTAAGCAAAACGATGGCAAGGCCACTTAAGCGAAATGCTTCTGCGAGGAAACGAAGACGGTGCTCATTTTGAGGGACACACAGGTTCTTGACAACCCGTAGTGTGAGCTCTGTGCCTACGCTAGGCCGGATTTCTTTATCTGGTGAGCTGAAAAAAAACAAGCGTGTTGCCTCCTTTCACTACACGGGTCCCTTCCTCATTATTAGTTACATTAGGCCCTTTCTTTTCTCCCCAATAGGGGGAAGGAACACTATTTCTTTCTCAGTCCTCCCAGTTAGCTGGTGTCTGGTCACTTCATAATTGCATTTTAGGAGAAGAGATATTAATTTTCTTCAACAAAAGGCCGGGTTCCTTGATGACACGCCATAATTCAATTTCCGCTCTCTCCCTTCGTTGCCCGTATCCCTTCCTCCTGGCACATTTTTCATAGTTAGGAGGAGTGATAGTGTCAAATATATCAAAAGGAAGAATTGATTCAGTCCTAGTTTGACGACTTGACTGATTAACAGAGATCAGAAGAAGGCTCGTAACTGTGAAAGCCACTGCAGCATGGAGTTTAACAGCTCTTTAGGGAGCCAGTTAATGAAAGAATCACTACAGAAACACAGCCATGCAAAAAGAAAAAAAAGGAAAATACAGGAGCATGCCCACATAACACTCGGGGACCATGTCATAGGAGGGAATGTGCTTGTGATTTCTATTTACACATTGCAGTAATTACCGTCTGCCTTAAGATTACTCTCAGCCTTCTCCTGTCAGAGTTGCTTAGACAGTTCCTCTCTCACAGGCCATGCAGAGAGGTCTGGCGCTGGCTGGGACTTGTCCTCAGGACTTTTCTCCTTCCGAAGACTGTAATTATCCGACACCTGAGCCCGCACTCCTTGGTTAGACTAGCTTTAACCGGATCCATGTTCTTGTCATCATCACCATTTGTCCGTGAACCAGACTTCTGCACTTGGGCGAATGTCATGCTGGACGTTAGCCTTTGATGTTTGTGTGTAGTTACTCTCTTTTCTTTCTCCTGATGCAGTGTCTATGAACCAGATAGAAACGTGTTACGGAGGAAAGAACGAGAAAGGAGAAATCAGGAGACTCAACAGGATGATGGCACATTTAATTCCAGTTACTCCCTCTTCAGTGAACCCTACAAGGTAGATGGTTTTCCATTGTTTATCTCCACCCCTCGCCCACTGGCACCTCTAACCCCGGATGACAGTCTTGACCAGAAGAGTCGCCTACTCAAATTCCAGTTAGTTTTCTGCCTGTTCAGCCGAGGGAAGGCAACCTTGCCACTAAGAATGAGGGCCTCCCCCACAAATCTTGGTGTCAGTATTGAGATCTGCTTGCTATAATTTTCGTCAATAACATATATGTCATCTCTGCATTGATTTTCAAAGTCAGTGCTATTTGTTATATTCTCTAAGGTGTTAGGAAACAAACACTATTAAAAGAGGTTGGGTTACATATCTGTCACACGTGGATCATGCTGGTCCCAGGGTAACTTGACAGGGCTAATAAGAAAGAAACTGTTGGATTGGTTTTCCTTTATACCAGAGGCCAGAAATATAACCACTCTTCCGAAATGGAATGTCATCCCAGTATCTCAGGCCGCATGGAGCTTGTGTAGTTTAGGCTCATAGCTTCTTGCATATTTAGCCTATGTTCATTTAAACTTCATTCTAACTTCTTTCGCCTGCCACTCTGGGTTTCTGACAAGAATAATTATATAGTTAGAAACTGGAAAGAGAACAGTTTGAGCCAAATCTGAATTTGTAAGAAAAGCTTCCGATGGGGCTACAAAAAGGAAGAAGTCCCCTCCTGGAGAGCCTCAGTCGGACCATGGTGTGGAGGTGCAAGAGTGCAGTTTGCGCGTCCTCAGCGGCTGCACAGGCCCCAGGACAGGTGCCTTTTTGTGCAGCCACGGCCCTGGCCAGCTCTCTGGGCCTGGTGTGCAGCGAGTGCTGGCGGACTTCTTCAGAGATGACGGTTTAGATTTCATCTCCAGCGCGCGTTCTGTATGTGGCAGCTCTGTGGTCGATAACGGCACCTCGCCGTTGTTTGCCGTGTTCCCATTGTCTCTAACAACAGGCTGTGCTTTTTCTTCTCCAGACTAACAAGGGGGATGAGCTCTCCAACCGGATCCAGAATACGTTAGGCAATTACGATGAAATGAAGGACTTTTTAACTGATAGATCTAATCAGAGTCATCTCGTTGGCGTTCCCAAACCTGGGGTTCCTCAGGCTGCTGTGAACAAGATCGAGGAACATTTTGTTGCAGATTCAAGAGCCCAGCCCCAGGCCTCCTCTGTGTGCAGCACTGCATCTTCCACACCAGCGGCTGTCCCCGGGCAGCAGAGTAAGAGGGGCACCGTGGGCTGGCAGAAGGCTGGGCACCCGCCTCCCGACGGCCCACAGAGAGCAAGTAAGCGCGGACACAGGTTGATTGATCTGACCAGATCTGCTCCTCCAAAGAACCCTAATCAAAAGCCTAACCACTGTGTGTCCAGCCCCTCACCCTCACCCCCCTCTCCTTCTTCTTCCAACTCAGCACAACAGAGCTCTCTCAGGACCTTGCTTGGAGATGGCGCTGGCAGGCAGCAGCCACGGGCCAAACAGGTGTGCAATGTAGAGGTGGGTCTTCAGACCCAGGAAAGACCACCCGCTATGGCAGCCAAGCACAGCGGCAGTGGACACTGTGTTCAGAACTTTCCTCCATCCCTGGCTTCCAAACCCAGCCTGGTCCAGCAGAAACCGACCGCATACGTGCGGCCGATGGATGGCCAAGATCAGGCTCCCGATGAGTCTCCGAAGCTTAAGTCGTCCACGGAAACCAGCGTGCACTGCACATCATACAGGGGCGTCCCGGCCGCCAAGCCAGAGTCCACCAGAGCCAAGGCCAAGCTTTCCAAGTTCAGCATCCCCAAGCCATCGGAGGTGAGTCTTTTCTCATGACTACTACGGGCATCTGTGGTTCTGCGTGTCCACCTGACCGCTGAGAATTCAGTTCCCAGGTTCCTCTATTTCAGTGTGTGACTGTCTTCACGTGGTAGGATTTGTAGCGGTCAGTAAGGGAGGATGTACGCATAAGGAATGCTTTCTTACAATCAACTGATTACAGGCAGACTTGTTAAGTTCCAACAAATGTAGTTGTATGTGTATCTCTGTTAGTTCAGGAAGGAATATCTCCTTGAATGCAGTTCAGGGGATAGTTTATAAACAAGCCAGTATTATGGAGATATTAAATACTAAAAGTGAAAGTACTTCACAAACTATAATTTTTGGTATGTAAAGAGGTGAATTTTTATGTAAAATAGTTCAGATATTTAATATTTTGGTCAGTTTTGGAATGTTCCAGGACAAACTTTACAAGGTAAACTTCTGAATGATTTTGAAAGTAATTGTTAAATGATTCAATGCTGATTATGGTAAATATTCAGATGTCCCATCTTTATTATAATATTTAAGACCCAGGTTCATTGGTGTTAATTAATAAAGTAAGGATTCTCTGTGTCCTGTAAAATTATCTTAGGCTACATGAAGAGAGCAAAATATTTTA
>NW_005871258.1:1542753-1624668 GCF_000147115.1 Myotis lucifugus
TGCATTGTGACTTTATTCAAATGTGAAGATTAGATGTATAGAACACTAGAATTTAAAACAAGCAAATCACATAGTCACTGAGGTAGCAAAGAGGCCATGACTAGTAACTTGAACAGAAATCTGGGTGGAAAAGGAAGTTTTGTTTTAGAGAAGCATATCTCATACTATATTTCTAATTGATGACAGTTGTCAAGAGCACAGGAATAAGAAATATGACTGCACATGTTTTATTTTACTGTGATTAAGGTGTAATAACTGAAATAAATGTGAGTTCTGGAATGTTGTACTTAGAAACTGTTCAAGATTTTATTTTCTTTTTTGACATATTCTTTTTTAAAGATGAGTAACACTGTGGCCAGACTAATCTTTGTGTCTTAATTTGATCTCATAACCAAATGAAGCAGATGATTTAACGTATCTTCTTGAATGCCCTACAATGCTGAGCTTAACCATTTCTGAGCTATCATCTCAGAAAGCGCCATGCACCAATTGGGAGGCCAATATATTACCTAATTAGACAAGACTTTTTTCTTTTACTTTAGATGTTTACACAAGTTCTAATGAGGAAATTATACCAGGAACCAGTAACATCTTTTGATAATTCATTTATGATGGACCCCAGAAAATGTTCATTAGAAATTAATAGAAACAAAAATGTAACTTCTACAAGCATTTATGTTTTTTTCTTCATTTTTGCATTTATGTTTTAAAAGCTTGTAGGAAACACACATAGATCTCACCTTACAAAATTGAATTCAATAAGCTTTTTGATTTTTGTTATTACTATCAAATGACCCTGTAATGGCAACAAAAAGCATGGTGTGTCCTTGAACAAAGGTGACTGCAACATCAGGAATCCCTTTATAATTTCAGTCCCAATTGATTCTTTGTTAAAATTATTTTTATGTACCAAAGAAACTTCAGATTTATTCTGTAATAACTTATTTATTTTGGAACCCATTGAGTTGACAAAGCTCTGGTTATAAGCCAGCGTTTGATCGCCAGTTCAGCCTTATGCAAGTAATTATATAGTTTGCCTTAGGTTTTTGGGTATGTCATTAATAACGTGGACGCTTTCAGGATGCCAGATTGAGAATGGCATACTGGACTGGTGCTCAGTAATCAGAGCAGGGGGGAAAGGCCTGAGACAGAGTCAGCCGACAGAAATTAGCGCTTTTATGCAGGAAGTGTTTCACTTCCCCCACGTGTAATGTCATATGCAGTCAGCTTGCTTCTTCCTAACATTCTATGCTAAACACTTCAAAGAGGGCAATCATGCATTGATAGAGAAGAGGTAAGAAAAAGTGTTGTTGATAGGACAAAGTTGTAATCGGTGGATTTTTCGGCGGCGGGAGAGCGGGGGGGGGGGGGGCGCGATGCAGTCTTTATTTTAGTAGAAAGCATCGCATGTTATGGAAAATGTGGTAATTTGAACCTTGTAATACTGCTATGTTGAATCAGCCCACTATCATACTAACAAAATGGCTCTTTCCAGTTAGTAGCAGGGTGGTAGTTGTAAGTTATATTTCCCAACCTTCAAACTCAAAGGTGTTTTTTTTGTTTGTTTCTTTTTACATTACTCTAAGAAATTAAGAAATACCTTTTGGCAGGTATATCATTCATTATTTTTAGGGAATTCCATATAATCCACAATCTTAACATAGAAACTGAAGAATTTTATCAAACCAATCAGATTTTACTTTTGAGGGAATACTTGCTTCTATTTTTTGTAGAGAATAAAATTATTTAAAAAATAAAATATCCTCTATAAATAGTTGACTGATCTCCAGTGAAGCAGAGAATGTGTTTTTTAGGGAAATTGACAGAAGAGATGATCTGAATGGAACTTGTATCTTGACTATACTTTTTCAGGATGTTAGCCGTTGAGCAAGACTTAGGGCAGTGTGAAGAATTTGGGGGCTAAAAGGAAGTGTTCGGTAAAAATGACAAAGACAGGGAAGGTGCAGGTATAGCTGTATGGTGTTGTATAGGCACATTCCTCCTGAGAAGAATCAGGTCAAGGACTAGGTATAATTGATGTGAAAAATATTTTTTAAAAAGCTAAGATGTGGTCTCTGCCTCCAAGAAATTTATAGCAATTGAATAAATTAGGTGCTAGCACTTAGCTTTTCCTTGGTAATTTCTGTCACTTAAAGTCCAAACTAAATTTAAAATCGTCTGTCTTGCCCTAGGAAAATTCTCTCACCTTCATAGTCCTTGTAGTAGGAAACATTCTGTTATTCTTAACAATAGAGAATTGGTGACTCTATTTTCCCGATTTTACACTTGTAAATCCTTCATTCGTCCCTCACAACATCTGTACTCGGTCTGCTGCCATGGTGAGTTATTTCTTATAATTCTTTAGTCCTCAATAATAGGTAATTAGTGTAGAAAAATTTAGTGCAATTTGATGTGGAAGTTACAGACCTCAAGGGAATTCCTTAACTGATACACCTGCCTCCGGGCTGGTTTTTCCCAGCTCAGTTTTGTGTTTAATGAAAAACATGTTTTTGTTGTTATAGCTGCGTCTTTTACTCTTGATGCCACCCCTCATTAAGTGAGCCTTCCCTGGAGTATCACTTGGAAGGGTGACTACTGTTAGGTGAGAGTCAGAGAACCTCACGAATGACTGGAACATGCATTCTAGAATGTTCTAGGGTAGGGCACACTACATCTTACTTCCAATTGAAGTGAATGACTTTTTGTTTCACACATAAACACAAAATTAATGTTTTGCCCTTAACATGTAATTCAGGACTCAGATGATGGGGGACTGTTTATCTGGAGGGCCAGGCACAGGTTTTGTGGGACCTAAAGATGACACTGTCTTGGTGGTGGTGGGGGTTCTCTTTAGGAAAAACAGAATAAAAAATACCTTTCTCCTGAAATTGTTACAAGAACATATATTCGCACATTCCTAGGGCCCTCCTGGGCCTTGGAGAAACCTCTGCTCAGGAGGCCCTGAAGCTGATGTGTCACCAGCTTTTCAGTGGATCTGTCTTTGGCTCATGGAATAATCATAAATTATTATTTAACTGATAACTTTAGATGTGAAAAGAGTGCTTTATATTAGCTTCAAACTTTGTGGAACTTAAAAATAATGTCTAATGCCAGGTGAGGTAGAAAATGAGACAACACTGTGAAAAAGTCTAGTCTGCAGTGCTCTTGAGACATCAGGTGGTCTCACAGGCTCTGAAACTGTTGGGCGAGATCAGTTCAGCAGTGGTGCTCCAAAACACACCGGTCGGGCCGTTAGCTGTTAATCTAATAGGTAGACGTGGGCCGAAACTGCTCTTGCAGAGGCTCCGATGGCTGAAAATGGAAGCACTTGAAAAGGCAGGGAAGGAAGGAAACCAGGAGAGAAACACCTAAAGGTGAAAGTCAGTGAATCGACTGTGTATTAGGAGTTTTAGAATTCACCCATAAGAACAGAGTAACCATTTTTGGTTGATCAGAATTTTATTTGTTAAGATAAGTAATTAAATAGCTTAAAACATATTGGTTAATCATCGCATTTTCACAATGGTCATTTTAAAATCACCATTTATACCAAGAATAAGAGCAGAAAGATAAAGTACCATGATTCTACAAAATAGCTTCCTAGAAAAGCAATTAAGTGATTTTTTTTTAAGTTCACAGAAGATAAATGGTGTGGGCTTCCTATTTCCTGTCACTCTTGGCTACCTTTGTATGAAAATGGATTTCTTCCACATTAAAGTCGGCAGCAGCCTGTCGGAGGAAAAAGGCATCTGCAGAGCAATGTGTGCATTCCATATTCGTGCCCGTCTAAAGTTCTTCATTCCCTTTGAGCTGCCTGGTGTTTCCACATCGGCCGGCTGCGCTATCGCTCACGATGAAATGAGGGTGAGGGCCAGCCTGGAGACTCGGTTTCCCTGTCGGTTGTGGACTCCTCCTCCCCACACCCCTGGTCGCCGTTCCCCTTCACTCACTGAGACAGAAGCCACGTCCTGCGGGACAGTGTGGCTTAGCAACAGCACCGATAGTTATGCTCTGCACGCCTCCTGTCCCATAATGCACGTCCTCCCTTCTCTTCCCGAGAGGACAACTTGTACCGTGTAGACTGAGAAGAGTGAAGACTCAACACTTTGATCTCAGGTGTAGAATGAAAGCATCTGTTTTCTGAATTGTAGAAGGGTCGTTCTGAAGGTCATCGTGAAGGCTGGCAAGTGGAAATGCTGCCATATTTTTGGGTACTTCTATGTTTAGCCAGTGGGGCCCTAAAAGATAAAGCGCTTAATCACTCAAAAATTTGAAGACTGCATATTAAAATGTGTCCTGCTCCATCCCCTTTCTCGGGCTTCTTTAGGGCAGCGTCCTAGCTGTAAGGTAGGAGATGGCTCCCCGTGCTGGAGGCTTTGAGGAGAGAACTGGCCCCCAGGGGAGGCTGTGAGCAAGCCCCACTCCATTTTTCCGGTATATTTTCTCAGTTCTCATAAAGCTTTCTCTCTCAGAAAGCATCTGGACAGATTACAGCTGTTTTCCCTTAAACTGCAACCTTGTGTGTGGACTCCAGCCCTGGGGCTAATCAAGAGCCTGAGATCTCTGTGTTTGGAGCCACTTGCAAAGATGACATTTGATTCAGCATCACTCCCACCCTGGAAAAGTGTCACTGGACAGCCCAGTGAGAAAAGCCTCTTATTTTTTTTTTTTTTTGTAGTTTGTCCTTTCTTGGTTGGAAATTGTGTGCGAGCTCAGTGGGAGGACCGCTGCTAGGCAGACCAGCCAGGACTAGGCTCACATCCTGGCTCTACCTACCACGTGGGGGGGAGCAAGTTGTTTAACAGCCAGGCCTCAGTTTTCTCCCGTGTGAAGGGGAGAAGTTGATAATATGTGCTTGGCAGCGCTATTGGAGGGAGGAGTAGGTGAGGCAAAGTGTGTAACTTGCTTATAAGCACACTGATAATATAGTAAGCATTTGGGAAATATTGGCTATGTTATTCTTACTAGTAATACCTCTGAAACAGCAACAGCAAACAAAATATAGAGATGGGGTATTGTTGGAAGTGGTTTTGTGTGCACGTGAGAGACAGAGAGGGGGTGGCAAGGGAAAGAAAAATGAAATTCTGAAAGTTCTTTTGTGTTTGTTAGATATAACTGAAGCCTTTGAAGACACAGATGATCCTGGATTACTCTAGCAAAGCCTGAGTATCCTGCGTCTCCCTCATTTAATGCCTGGCCCCCTGCGATTTTATGACGAGGCTGAGATAGAATTGTCTCTCTGTGTAGCTGGCTTTTCTGAGCTATCCTCTCTATGGAACATGTCACACTTGAGCTGTATCTCCAGTTAAATGAAATACAGAATCAACAGGATGTGGGCTGAGGAAAAATGCTAAAAATTTCAGATAGTAGGTATTTAGAATGACTCGCTGAGATAGAGCTCTTCGAAGCCACAGAGTATCGATAGCTTGTGTAGCTGGGCTGAGCAGTGCTTTTCTGGGAGATGAACGTGGACTCCCCCTGCCGCTCAGGATCCGTCTCTCTGCGCAAATGGCCGCTTTCCCAGCAGAACGAGGAGTGCGTCTGCTGCAGCTGGATTGTCTTGAGTTTGACTCTCACTCCAGTTGCTCCCCGGGTGACCGGTGTCTCATTGGCTTTATGCGTGACGAGGAGTCATGGTTGCACCTTGATCAGCTTGCTGCGCTGCTGTCAGGAAGCACCACACGTTGGTTGGCTTAGAACCACAGGAATGAATTGTCTGGCAGTTCTGGAGGCTAGAAGTCTGAAGTCAAGGTGTCGGCAGGCTTGGTTTCCCCTGAGGGCTGTGAGAGAGAGTCGGTTCCAGGCCTCTGTCCTTGGCCCAAAGAGCTGTCTTCTCCGTGTCTTTACCTTGTCCTCCTTCTGTTGTGTGTCTGTCCAAATTTCCCCTTTCGGGAAGGTGTTCCGTTAGATGCATTAGGACCCACCCTAATGACCTCATTTTAACTCGATTACCTTTGTAAACACTCTGTTTCCACGGCACAATTCAATGCAGTAGTACCCATCGGTGGCATTCTTATGACTGCTTAATACCTTAATACGTTACACTGCTAAGACAGTGACTGGCGCATAGTAAGCACTCAGTGAAATCCACAGTAATAATAACTCATAATAATTAGTATAATTATGTTAGCGCTGTTTGCTTCACTCTTATCTTCTATTGGGCTCAACTCTAGATGCTTTGAGAGCTCGGAATCCAGAAATTGAGGTGAGGTGGATGAATTTCACTAAAATCTGAGTGTCTTAGAGGCAAGGATTTCCCTTTTGTTTTTACTGCTTAGTTTACTGAAGCCTCCCTAACTGTGCCTGGCACAGAGTTGCTGCTCAGTCCATATTCGTTGAGTTGCTCCATTAATTAAGGATACCAGTGAAAGAAGACACTCCCCTCCCGTCACTGACCCCGCCCCTCCCGTCACTGACCCCGCCCCTTGGGGCCTCGGTAACTCCTGCCACACCCTTCTCACCTGTACCTTACAGCTGCTGTCACAGAGAAACGGAACCCCACTTACCCATGTGTGTAAACCGAGCCCCTGTGGGATAAGCTGTGCCGCTCTGTGCTGACCTCAGAAACCGGGGCAGCGGCTCTGCCGGCGATGCCGTGTGCTCTGCCTCGCTTTCCTGGTTCTCTGTTCTGTGTTCATGAGCAGCCGCCCTGGCTCGGGGCAGCGTGTCCGGTGCTGCGTAGGTGCTGCGTGTCGGTGCCGCCGCAGACGCTGTGTTCTCTGGCCACATGGCACGTGCTGTAGCCAAAGGGAGGTGGTGGGAACAGGGCGCTGGAGGAGGTGAACAGGAATGGGAGGGCTGGGCCCCGGCCTTCATAGCTTTGTGCCCCATGAATTACATTGCGATGGGCTTACAAGAGCCTGGAGCACGTGGAGTTCTTAGAGGCCCCCCTCGATTCCAGCGGGTCCTGACTCCCGGAACGTCCCTGGGGCCTTTTTCTCGGCATGTCGTTACGGGCTTCATTGATCCCGTTTCTGTCACGGTGTCTGTTTCACTCACTCACGGTAATACATTGTTTCATAATTGATGCGAACATAACCCACATCTTTATCCAGAGCTCTGTTTACCTGTTGTCCTTCAGAAATATCGCTGGTTACATAGCCTTGGGGTCCACAAAGCCCTTGGCCTGACTTTAATACACAGTAAATGGTTGACCCCTTATCTCTGCGACAGAAAGGTGAACAGTGGAAAATAGATAAATGGATGCATTCAGCTATTTTTGCAAGCCCTGAAAACAAACAAAGGCAAGCCACTTCTCCCCCCCACACCTCCCACCCCCGTTCTAAAATGCCTTGAAAGGTCTCATGGGGAGCATCAGTGATGGGATGCTTGGCTCTCTGTGGCATCTCTATCAGGTCTCTTCCTGTCTGTGTTCACCCACAGCGAGGAGGGAACCTAGACCCCCCTGGAGCACCTTCCCCTCTCGGGGTGGCTCTCACCCTTCCTCATGTCGACCTGCAAGTCAGCATTTCCATAACTTACGTTTCTTAGCTTTAGTTGTACCCACTGGGATTTCAAAGTGTCTGACAGTCCCTCACACACCCCAATTACAGTACATTTAAGCATGTGTTTTCAGAGTAGCCTTCCTTGCTTCATCACAGTCTATTTAAGTCGCTCCTTTACCATTTGATTTTTATCCTTTTTATAATCTGTGATAAGTATTCTGGAAAAAGTAAAAAGCAGGGCAGACTAAAGGGAGCTGGGCCAGTTGCAATATTGAAAAGGGAGGTTAGCCTAATTCTCATTAGACAGTAAGATTTGAGCAAGAATAAAGTGAGGCTAGGATATGAGGGAGTTAGCTGGGGCATCTGGCAAAAGGAAATGCCAGGTAGAGTGGAGGGATTGTTAGAGCAGAGGCCTAAACTCGCCCTGGCGCAGCAGCAAGGCGTGTACTGGCATGGAGGGCACGAGGAGGGGCACGGAGAGGCACCCACACCCTGAATGAACTTACATGTAAATTTTGTGCAGATATGATCTATTCCAAGGAAAAATTGTTAGACATCTAATTTATAATTCCAAAATGAACAAAAAGTTTTCTTGTATCATCTTTCGTGAATTTTGTTCATGTTCTTTACCCATTTATCTGTTGAAGTGTTTATATGTTTTCTTACTGAGTTATGAGCTCTTAATTAAATATTAAGCAAATTGACCTTTCTTAACTATATTACAAGCAATTTTCCCAGTTTGTTAACTAACCTTTGTTTATAATAGAGAAATTAAATTTTGTATCTCTTTTGATCTCTTCCTTTGTAATTATGGTTACAAATATCATATATACATATATGTGTGTTTCCTATATAATAAAAGGCTAATATGCAAATCGACCCAACAACGGAACGACCGGTCACTATGACGTGCACTGGCCACCAGGGGGCAGACGCTCAATGCAGGAGCTGCCCCCTAGTGGTCAGTGTGCTTCCACAGGTGGAATGCTGCTTAGACAGAAGCCCTGAGCCAGGTTCATGGCTGGCGAGCATAGCGGCACTGGCAGGAGCCCTTCTGCTTCCGTGGCAGCGCTAAGGATGTCTGACTGTCGGCTTAGGTCCACTCCCCGCCTAAGCCGTCTGTCAGAAATCCCCTGAGGGTTCCTGGGCTGTGAGAGGGCGCAGGCGGGGCTGAGGGACACCCCCTCCCCCCCGCCCTGAGTGCAAGAATTTCATGCACCAGGCCTCTAATATATTTGTTAAGTCTAACATATGAAACCATAAAGAATTAGATGAAAAGTTTTCTATCTGGAATTTATTTTGATATGTTGTCTTTACTTATTTGCTTATTTTTTCAAATAGTTGAATCTCAGCATAAATGATTAATTAGTCCATCTTTTCTTTCTAATTTTAGTAAGAAAGAAGATAAATACTTCTTCATGGAATTGTGGTGTAGCTATAGGTAGGGATCCTATAATACAATTTCTTGTGAAACTAGAAATCTTAAATTGAAATGCTCCATCTTTTCTTCAAGGTCAAGTTCTGCACCTCTACAGTTGGCTCCAGCCATTGAAGAGCTTCCTTTCTTCTGTATTCCTATTGTGTAATGTTTGTTACATTATAATATGCCTTCTTTACTTTTCTTTGTGTGTGTCTGAGCTCACAAATGTATTGTAAGCACTTTGAGGACAGAGTCCCCTTTCTATTCACATTTACACCGTCTTCTAGAATAGGGTCCTATTAGATCAGTACTGAATTATTTTCCCCTTGAGGTCTACACATTGAATTTCTGCACCTGAAAAATAGAAAGACAAGCCTACATCAGTGACAAAAATAAACAATAAACCCTAGAATGAAGTACAGGCATAGCATATAATCTGACCTGGGCTGCTCTCCATCTACTTCCGGACTTCCGGCTACTTCCTAAGCATGCCATTTTCTTTCTTACTTTTCTCCCTTTGCTTGTGCTCAGAGTTGCTTCCTTTCCTAGTTTGCCTGCCAGATTCTTCTTCCAAGGCTAGTTCCTCTTATAATGAAAATAATAATGCTTGGAAGGTAGGAAGTCACCACTAGAGTTGCTCATTGTTAATATATTGGCATACTTACTTTCCATCTTTATCCTTCATATTTTTCCATTTACTCATCGTTTTCCTGTTAACAGGTTACATGCTCACTTAAATAATTTAAATAATGAAGAAAAATAAAATTTAAAAATCAATTCAAATCCTACCATCCAGGGGGAAAAAAATCACAAATATAAGATCAACGTCATTCACAAATAACATTCTCTTTCTTTTTTCATCTTTCTCTTTCTTTATGTTTCTTTGGTTTCATCAGATTTGGAGCCTCACATGAGCTTTGATATATGTTCTTCGAAAATGCCCATCATGTTACTTTTTATAGATGGTTTGCTCTTTCTGCTTGAATGCCTAACGAATGATTTCTTTAAATTTTGCAGTTTAACAAAATACGTCTCAGTGTTGAGCATTTCCTAAGACATGGAGTGCTCTGTCTATCTTTCAGGCTCAGTTCATTCTTCTAGTTCAGAGGAATTTTTGCATTGTATTTACACATGCTGTTTGCACATACTGTTTTCGATTTGCCTCTGAAAGGACTTACCCTTACATTGGACCATCTTTTTCTTTTGTATTGTTTAGTTCCTTTCTAATTGCTTTGATCTATATTTTTTTCACCTATACTCACTGCAATTTTCCTAAGCCTTTCCTATATATCAGTGATTCTGTTTTTGGTGTCTATTCTGTTTCTTATTATCTGGAAATGTTTTTTTCATTATTTCAATCCCATGATCATACAGTTTTGTTTAAAAATTTGTACCCCCAATGATTACTTAAGTCATTCTCTTCTAAGAATTTACATTTTAATTCTCATTCCTATTTAATTGATTACGAGATTAATTTATTGTCATAATTGAGGGTTTTGTTTTTCATGAAGAAGTTAAAAATTAGACTTTACTCACACTATTAAATTTTTCCTTTTAATGGGCATTTTCCAGCACAAAACACCCAGAAAAAGAAGCATCAGTATTAGCTATTAATTAGAGCTTGGTGCTGCCTCATATGATGGATTCCAAAAAGTGGCTTAAAAACAAGGCAGAAGTTTATTTTTCTTTCATTAAAATCTGAGGTGGTAGACTGCTTTTTTCATTGACACCCTATCATGGATCTGGGCTCCTTACACACACACACACACACACACACACACACACACACACAGTTGGCTCTGCCACTTATAGGAGTGTTATGCGTATCCACATGATCCAGGATGGTCCATGTTCCATTCTAGCCCGCAGGAGAAGGGAAAGGCATATCTTGCCCTTTAAAGGTTCAATCTGGAAGGAAAACAAACCACATCCTCTCATATCCTATTGGCCAGAAGAAGTCACCTGACTATCTTAGCTTCAAAGAAGGCTGAGATATGTGTCCATCTGTTATGTTGGGTCACTATGTGTCCAGATAATTTTTTTTATTATTATGGAGGAAGACATGAGTAGATATTGAGGCAAACCTAGCAGCTATTGCACCTATTACTTTATATCATTGGGTATATGATTAAGGGTTTATGTCATGATTTATGTGAGCCTTTAAAGGAAGGAATTGTCTTCCCCATCCTTATTCTCTCAGTACCTGAGTTCAACATATAGTGCTAATACTTTTTTTGTTGAATTGTGGTTTTGAATTAAAATGACACAATGTGTGTGATTTTCTGAATTTCTGAAAGAATGGGGTGTATAAATTCATAAAGTGTTTTAGGACATTCTAGACATTGTTTGACAAAAGGGAAAAGGCTCCCCTATTATATTACTCTAGTTTGAGAATTGTTCCTGAAATCAATGATAGCTACAAAGGATATGAATTTAGTGGAAGTAAGTATAGTACCTATAGCCATTATCACAGACTCTTCTTACTCAGTATGGAAATGTCTTAGGATAATAAGTGGATTCCTATCTAAATTCATGAGTTCTCTTATGACATTTGGGTGAAGCCCGAAATGGATTAATCATTTTCTGATAAAATTTAAGCTGTGATTTCTCTGGTGACCACATTTAATTAGATATTTAAAAACTGCTTATCTTTATACCAACAGGTTTTATGACTGCATTTTCCCCCTGAGCTGTATTTCACAGATTAAATTGCTAGCAGAAGTAAATAAAAAAATAATTTAGTAAACCATAATATCCTTATATTAGAAATTAAAAGCATGCCCACTTTTTAAATGAAAAATAAATATTTGAGCTTAAATTTAAAGGACAGAGGTAGGTAAGACAGTATAAATATACATACATTCCAGTGAAAATAAATTGATTTTGTTCTTCCAAGTACTGTTCTCCTCCCCACCTCCCCCCCCCCAAGAAATTGCCTGTACTTCTTTTTAGTGGAAAAAGTTCCATTTAATTTGCAAAGGCTGAAACATTTTGTGCTAAGCTTCTGAAGGTTTTAATTAAGACTTTGGGTTTCCTTTTTTTTAAAATTCTATACATTTCAGTAAGATTCTCCAACTCCCATGTAATAACATCTGACTCAGCCCGCTCACCCCCAAGTGTCGGAATGCAGAGGAGAGACTTGCTGGCCTTGTACATGTTGAACTGTAGAGATTAATTTAATCTGTTCTTTTAACAAGTGGAAACCACAGAGATTGATCTGGAAACCCCAGATGACCTTTTGTGCAGACCAGAGCAAGAGAATTTCTGAGTTGCCTAAAGTACTAAAATCCAATATGGAAGGAAGATCAACAATTGTCAGATTGCCTAAAGGCGTAAAGTCTGTAAAGGGTTTAATTTTTCTCAGTTCTGTTCTATTTGCCTAGAGCACAGGAAGTTTTTAGAAGAGGTTCTTTTACCCTCCAGAAGTTTCCTTAGTTCCATCAAATTGGAAGTGAAATGATTTTTACCTTCCTCTCTTAATCCCTTCTCCAAACATTTTATTGTGGAAAAAATATATAGCATAAAATTGACCATCTTAACCATTTTTAAGTGCGCAGCTCAGTAGTGTTAACGTATATTCACATTGTTGTGCAACAGTATTTCATAATTCTTGAGGGTTTTATTCCCTCCTAACAGAAGAGAATTGGAAATCCTGTTACATCTAATGCCGCTTTTTAAGTATTTTATACTAAAGTGTGTAAGAACTTCATACTGGTCTATTAAAGAAGCATTATGTGCAAGTAAGTGACAGCTACTGGAATCTTTCTTGAGCTCAGTAATAACTGTGCTGCTCTGTCTTCCTTCCCCTGGTGTCTCCGGCATGAGTGAGAACAGTGCTTCACTCAGGTTAGACACTGGGCACTACCTGTTGACTGGCTCTGGTGGGTGATAAGACCATTGTTGGTGTAGGATATTGCTTTTCCTGACCACTCTTCCAAGAAATCAGGCTAATTGTATGATGTTCCAGTGAAACTCATTTCAGCTACATCAAGGGGTGGGGGTGGGGGTAGCGAATATTGTTAACACTCTTATATCAGAGCAATGAAAATTAAAAACAGAACATGTTAAGCAGTGAAATACTTTTTTAATACCTGTTAATGATCTTATTAAAGTGAATTATATTATTTTATTTGCATTTTCAAATGCCTTAGAAACAAGTAAAATGAAAGCATCATATTTTTTTTAAAATATACATTTTATTGATTTTTTACAGACAGGAAGGGAGAGGGATAGAGAGTTAGAAACATTGATGAGAGAGAAACATCAATCAGCTGCTTCCTGCACACTCCCTACTGGGGATGTGCCCGCAACCAAGATACATGCCCTTGACCGGAATCGAACCTGGGACCTTTGAGTCTGCAGGCCGATGCTCTATTCACTGAGCCAAACTGGTCAGGGCAAGAGCATCATATTTTGAACTGATTTTCAACCTTCTAGTTTCATATGATAAAAAATAATATAATATTGATTAAAATTCACAAATGGACTTCTCAGGCATCCTTTCAAACCTCCATCCCTGATTCTTTCTTTCCTTTTTAGTCTTTACATCATTATTGGGCTTGTGGCAAGCAAGACTAACTAGCGGTAAGACTGTCAATTCTCTTAATTGCTCTAGTCTTCAGGTGTATTTAGTCAGACCCTATTCTTTCCAAACATATTTTGATGAGTTGATGTACCAATGACCAAAGTAAAAATACAGAACATTGTCAGGCTCAGCAGTACATTCTGTTTTGGATAATGTAAGAGAGAACCTTTTACAATAAACATTACAATAAAACGTTCACATTACAATGAAGTTACAATGAAAACACCTTAAAATTATAATATACAAGTGTCTTGTGTCCATGCAGCTGAGTAATTAATGTTATGCCTTATACGTTGAGATGTTGGGATTCCGGATTCTGTGCTCTTTGGCCCTACACGTTTTCCTGGGGCCCTACTTTATCTATCTCAATGACTTCATATATTATTCTCTCTGATTACAATATGTACCTCTAGTCCTGACCTTCTCTGAACCTGTAAAGCCATATTCTATCTGTTTTCTTGATGTGCCCACATGGATGTTTTAGCAGATCCCCCGCACTGAAAGCGAGCAGACTGATCTTGCTGATTTTCTGTAGAGCAGGCTTCTCCTCTGAAACTCTGTGTGTTGGTTAAAGGAGGGCCTTGCACTGGGGCTCGAAGCTAGAACCTTGGAGTCATTCTCATTCACTGTGCTCCCAACATTCCACCTCTACTCTACCACTAATTCCTTTTAATCTTGTCTAAGAAAGTCGCTTAGTGGGATCCCTCTTCCCCATGTTTCGTCACCTCTTGGCTTCTTGCCATTAATTTCTTCCCAGTTTAGTTCAACATCCACATCACTGCCAGACATGCACAGCTAAAAACCTATTTTTTTTTTGAAAAGGAAGAACTAAATCTTGTCATTTTACATTCTTGCTCCAGCAGCTCCCTCGTCCCTGGCTTTGCTAGAGCAGCTTTCAGTATTCCCCATGTGTAATCTGCAGGCCAGCAGTTTTGAGGGATGTCAGTAGCTCTGTAAAGTAGTGTTCAAGTTAAACTGATTTTTACCAGATGTATGTTATGAAGCCCCTAAAGGAGACTGCAGGATGTAATGTTTTCCAAACTTACTTGATCACAAAACTTTTTTTGCAAAGCAACTCATGGAATCAGTATTCTGAGAAACATACGCTAGAAAATACTAACCTAGAAGCTGACAAATCCAGATCCTTGGACCCAGCATACAGAACACATCGCACATACACTGGCCTTTCTAGCTTTAACCTCGTGACACTGAGCCAGGTGCTCTACACTTCAGCCTCTCGGAACTAGACTGCTGTCCCCCCAACATGCTATGGACTTTCATGGCTCCATGCCCTACGGTCAGTTCCTCCAAACCAGAAATCTTCTGCAGTTGTCACTAGACCCTCTGTGAGTGGAATCATCTCTGTGAAACCTCTACTCCTCGTGGAATGAGCCACTTTCTATGTTCCTTCACAACACTTCTTGTCTCCCTATTTATTATCTGTCCATCCATCCAATCATCCATCCATCCATCCATCCATCCATCCATCCATCCATTACTCAGGTGTGTTTCCATTAGTGCACAGCTGTCTCCCTGACTAGTCTGTGGGCCCCGCGTCAGGCCTGCACCTTGTCTTGTTCATCTTCATGTCCTAGGCACTGAGTACAGTGCTGAACATGCAGGTGCTTCACAAATTAATGCAAAATTAAATTTTAAAAGCTTTAAAAATCACTTATCAATTCTTTTCGCAAAGGACTCAATAGTGTTTTATAAGCATGCATTATCTCAGGCTAGAGACTGAGGAAGTGATATACTTTATATCTTACACCCTGTCAGAATTCTGGCTGGACATTAAGTTCTTAAATACCAGACAATATATTTTTAAAAGTTACGGATAGTACAAGAGTAAGCTCGTGGATGAAACCTTCGTTTGGAGTGGCAGATGGTCAGTAGAAAAGTGTCCATACTCTGAGTGAATAGGAATTTGAAATCATAAAGTTTCCTTAAATTCTGGCCACAAAAGAGTTGTTTAAAACAAATAAATGCCCATTGTCTGGTATAAGCAAAAGTCCCAGCAACGTTGCTTATTCCAGCTCACATTGAGAGTAAATCAAAACTGAATGAGCACTGCGCTGGCCTGGTTCCCCAGCTTGATGTCAGAAGGATATTAACGGAAGCGTCTGTGGATGGATCTAAAGTAACATTAACTTCATCTAAAGTAACATTAACTTCACACACCAGCCCTGCGTGTGCCTGTCTGTGAGTGGAAGCAGTGCATGTGAAAGCAAAACCGAACGTTAAGCTATTTCAGTTCACTCCAGCGGGCATCAGTCTGTGGAGTGTTGCATTGTGGTAGGAATGCGTTCTCCAGGGCTTTCCTTATAAATGTGGACACCACATAGATTACGGCAACGACTATGGATAAAGTTTTCTATGTCCCTTTATTTAGGTTTAGCGGTTCAACATTAATTACTGCGTAGGATCAAGCTATCAGAAGAGAATTCAGCCTTTGCAACCACGTTGAAATAGATGAACAGACATAAAGAGAGAGGTCAGAGAAGCCCTCCTTTTAGGGTAAAGGACGTCTCTTTATGCCTCTGACCCCGGCTCATGCATTGATGGTCGCCATTTGAGAAGTGCAGCTGCGAAGCCACTTAGGGTGAAGCGTGCGTGATTATGTTTGTAATGCTCAGCCTTTTTGTTTCCCAAAGAAACTAACCGGGAGGAAAGCGTGTGGAAAACACCACCCTGTCATCATTAGTAAGTTCACTTCTCCAGGTCCTCTGCTGGCTAGTGCTTATTTACAGCGTAATTTCAGCTTCTGAAATGGTGACTCTAAATGAAAGCTCCCCCACTAGTTAACCTGCCAGTCCAGCAGTCTCGAATTCCCGTGGGATGTTTTGGTGGTAGTAGTGTTTTCAATCTAATTTTAGTATTCAGACTCTTAGACACTAGTAGGTCAACTTAAGTAGGCACTGCCTTGCATTTTTTAACCTTTACAGAACCTATTTACATCTGTGGGTTTTCACGAGGATTATTTTTCCTTAGGTAAAACAGTGTAATAATATCATTTTTAAAATGCACTTAGTAATTACTGAAAATTACATGTTTAGAACTGCTTCTTTGCTTTATAGTTGTGATAATGAACTACGCAATGAGAATTTATTTAACACACCTTTTGGGAGGAGAGTCAATTTAATGTATTAGACAAGAGACTATCTTAGAACATTGTGCTATTAATTTAAACTTAAACATTGGGCCAGCTTAGTCACTGAAAAAAGTGCTTTTGTTGGACATTGAAAATCATGAAGTTCTGTGCATGTCTTGTTTATTTTTTAACTTATTTTACATTTTAAACTTTTTGTGGAAGTACAATTTATATAGAGAAAAGTAATCCTTGAAGAGTTTTTACAAAGTGAACACATCTCTGTAACCATCACCCAGATTAAGAAGTGGGGTATCACTAGACCCCAAGAAACACTATTCTGTCCCCTTCCAGCAACACCCCACCCACCCAGTAGTGACCACAAGCCCGACTTCTAAAAGCAAAATTACCTTTGCCCGTTTTTGTACTTTTTATTATTGGCTTCTCGTTCAACATTGCATTCATGGGATTCATCAATGTTGAGTGAATTGTCAGTTGCACTTTCTCAATGCAATGGACTGGCATTCCATTAATTTGTCCTTATTCGTTTTTATTATAATTTTACCATTTCATTAATTTTATTTCTCTGATTTAACTGCACACCAATTTGCCTTTTAAAAGGTCAGATGGTATTCTTTTTACTGCATGTGCATGCAATCTTTTTAAAACATAGATGAATGAGGCAGCAATAAATTTAGCAAATTTTATGAGTAAAAGAAACTGGTAGCACATTTTCATTATTTGAAAAGAGGTCATGTCTATGGCAGTCCATTGCAATTCTGAATACGTAAAAAGAAAGCGAATCTGGTAAAAGGCCAAAATAAATTTAGTTGCAAGATGATGACAGAAATACAGTTGTACTTAAGGTTTGGACGTTGCCTTATACTTTACCATTGATTGGATGACATTTTTAAGAGAATCTTTTAGAGCAAAAAAGGTAAATTTGGTTTGGTTACCCAGCACAGAATTTCCACCATGTAAATGCCTCACATCTGTGTATTTGTTTTGCTGCAGACATAACCAGCAAGAGTTTAGCGATGAAATCTGTTCTTAATTATGAGAGCAGCTGTTGGAGTGGTAGCCATTTTTCTCCCCCTCCTGATGTGAGGTTGCCTGGTTTACTTATTTTTGCCAGCATTTTTCAGGGTTACGAGTGCAAAAAAAGGGCCCCTTTGTGAGAGGTTGCAATTCGTTTTCTGTCTGAGAGCCAGTGCAAATGGACTAAATCTGCACAGCAGGGTGGTTTTATCTGTCCTCCTTGCACACTGCAAGCTGCCCTACCCCTCTGCTCAGCACCAGAGACCTATAAAACCATCCAACAAATGAGGGGGCTGTTAAGTGTTCTGGCAAGACTCTCAGACAGCAAGCGGCTCATGTGAATTAACTAGGTCTTTCTGATGGGGGGCAGAGCTGGACGTTCTGGAGCTGGAACAGAGGATATTAACAGACTATTTTGTTCTCAGTGTTGTAGATTTACTAAAACACCTCTTTCCATTTCTGTTCAGTTATTTTTACATCCATGCGCTGTAGCGTATTATTACTATGTAGGTTACCCACACAAAACAAAAACACACGTAGATACTCAGCCCAGGCCTTCACAAGAGGGTTCTATTTTAATTTCTCTGGATATTTCAAAGCATCCTAAAATAAGGACTTTGGGTGGAATTGATCTGGAAGCTGAGTGAAGATCTTTCATCATTTAAATTTTTGACTCGAGACTGAATTAAAAAACTTCATAGATTTCTTTCAAATCAGAAATCAATGAATTGTTTGCTTGGAGATGATTGATACCCATCTATCAATCTTAGATGCTTTGCGCATTAGTTTGAGCTCTGTGTCATTTCAACTCTAACCACAATCACCTGAATACTTGAAGCTTGACATTTTATTATTTATTTATTTATTTATTTATTTATTTATTTTTAAAAGAATGTTTTATTGATTTTTAGAGAGAGAGGAAGGGAGAAGAGAAAAACATCAAATTGAAAGCATAACATTGATTGGCTGCCTCCTGCACGCCCCTACTGGGGATGGAGCCTGCAACCCAGGCATGTGCCTTGACTGGGAATTGAACCAGCAACTTCGGGGGTACTGGAGGACACCCAACCAACTGAGCCACACCATCCAGGGTGAAGCTTGACATTTTAAATATTAAAAGCATCTTAAAAATAAAAGGCAAAACCCAAAGTGCATAAAGCTTACTCTTCACCAACTGGGAGGAAAACACGCTTACAGTATTTTGTTTTATGTTACATATTTTTCTTTCTCATGTTGGAAAAGTGGGGTTTCATAAGCGCTGTGAAGTGGATTTCTTCCCAAATTAGTGAAATTAAAACTAATTGTCCTGCTCTGCTGGCACTTTTTGGAGCCACGTGGTACTATTGCAAAACCTTTGCAGGGCTCCCGACTCCAGCCTTCGGAAGACGCCTGCCTGGCAGCACTTCCCTTTCTGATTTTAATTAAACGCAGACCAACCAGAACAGTTATATGAGTAATTCAGCCCTTTAAAGCCTCTTTTACACAACAAATTTGGGGAAAAGTGAGTTTTTCTCACTGGAATTGTCCAGATAATTTTATCTTTGGGCTTTCTGGCCCGTCCGAAGTCAACAGATTTAAGAGGCACTGGTCCTACCGCTTGCTCTTCAGCCTTCCCCCTCACAGGGTAAGCCACCCCAGGCCCTTGTCGAGTCGGCCTGGTTAGCAGAGATTTTGTCAAGTATTTGAAGCTGTTTCAGGATATATGTATTGAAAATATTAACAGTAGTAATAAAGAAGACATTTACAAATAATTCACAAGTATTCGTTTTGGATGAGGGGAAAAAGAGACGATCATTATCCTTCATATGAATTATTGAGCCGCGTGAATATTCAAAGCAGATGGAGGGCATGGGCCACGTGAAGAGTGGGCTTTATTCAGTCCTGCTCTTCTGCCGCTGGGATAGATGGCGACGGAAGGAAGACTGGATCAGCCTCACTCTTGTGCCAGGCTCTTCTCACTAAGCAGGCCTTCGGTTTTATCTAATATATATTTAACCTCTTATGGTTGAGCCCTAATCAGCCCAGACCCATGAGTAATGGTTTATGGGCAGAGACTTTCATCTTTATTAATGATTTGTGGATGATGCTATGGCTGCCTGGTTTCATACTTGAAGTGTGAATTAAACTTGCACATTGTGACAGAGATTGTCCTGTCCCTCAGGGAGAGTACCTGTGTGTGGCAAGTACCTGAGCCAGGAATGTTTTCGGTTTTGTCCACTATTGAACTCTCCCCTGTCTTTAATTAGGAAGTGTTTTGTTTTTCTGTCCTTTCTGATTTCTGTATTATTTCTGATCCTAGCTCTCTTCTTGATTGCCTGGTTTTCAGTTTCATTTTGAGTTAAATGCTCCATGTTTCCTGCAAATTTCTGGTAAATTTAATATCCTGGGCCCACAGCGTGGAGGGAGTTGGACCACCAGACGCAGAGTCATTCGGAATATTTCCAGGAGCAGCATGCCAGCATGAGACCGGAACTTCAGGGAACTCGGGCCGGGTGCATTTTTCTGTTCTGTTTAGGCTACTCTGGTTTGGTCACCTTAGAACTTCAAACTGAATTCTGGGGGATCGTTTGGTCCCAGACTACCTCTGCTTGCTTGTGTGTGGCTCCTCTGGCTTGCAGAAGAGCCTAGTGTAATATCTATGGGGCCTTGCCGGGCCCTGACACCATTAACAGCAAAAAATGATGGAAATTACTGGCATTTTTTTGTCTCTGGTACCTGTCAGTTAGAGGCTCTTTTTCAAAAGGTCCTAGTGGCTTTATATTTTAGGTGGTTAACAGTCAATGGACAAGTTCAGCACATAAAATACATCTAGCTATTGTAAATGGAGTAATTTCCAATGACAGCTTGAAGTTCATATGAGAAATGACACTGATAAAAGTTCATGTTCATTTGCATTTTTAAAACATGATCCAAGACTTAACAGCAAGTGATAAACTGGGGAAAAATTTGCAGTCTGTTAATATCCTAAACACAAAGGACTCTTTAAATATCCAATAGGGGAAAAAAGCACAATGCTCTAAAAGAAAAATGGGTAAAAGTCCCGAGTAAACAGTTCACAAAAGAAGATATCCAGCTATTGGACAAAAGAAAGGAAAAAATGGAAATATAGATATGCAAATGAAAATATCAGTGTCATAATATGTTACCTACCAAATATTTAAAAAACTGTGAAGATTGGAGAGTGGACAGTCTTATAGTATCCTTATAGAAGTTAAAATTGTTAACTTTCTGAAGAGCAATTTGGGATATGGGTGGAGAAATTTAAAATATATTTACAGAAATGTGTCTCATGGTTGTACTTAACGTATCAAGGAATTGGAAAAAAAATCCCTTTGCCCTATATGACATTAAACTATGATTTTGAAGAGGACTTACTATCATAAAAAATGTTCATGATATGTTGTTACCTGAAAAATAAGTATGTAAAACAGTATATAAAGGATAATCTCAATTTTATTAATAATCAGTCTATTACAAGACATTGTTTTGATTGGTGGCATTATGGATTATTAAAAGTTTTTTACTCTTTTCCAATATGTGCTTACAATGAACATGAATTGTATAGTCAGAAACAACTCATGTAACTGAAAAATAACTCTTAAGTTGTTTTAGATTGACTGCAAAAGAACGTGATGCCTACAGATATTTTGGTTAAAAAACATACAGTGACTGAAAGACATATTTTTATATAGAATTGATCTGGATAAGAGAAAATTGATACAGTTAATAACCACCCAGGGAGTATTAAACAAGAGGAAAATACCTGGCCCCATGCCTTAAAAGGTCAACACACCTGGCATTAATGGAATCAGGGAAAGAGAAGCAATTGCCACAAATCAAAACCTTTCAGAGGAGTGTGGCGTCTGTTCTTTTGAAATCTAAAAATTGCCACATGCTGGGAAAGAGAAATCGTTGCCTTTCTTTGTGTCCTTCTCGCACATTGTCTCTGAGGATGTGCCCTGTCTCTAGCTGCCACCTCATGCACATTCGTGCCAGGGTGTCATTCTGTCTGCCGTGAGAGGAAAGAAAACATCGACATGGTGTCTGTTCGGACTTAGCTTGTGTCTTCGTCCTGGCACAAGGGCCAGATAGGCCAGACAGCCCTCCAGGCTGCAGTGAGGTTGGGGAACAGCAGGGAAAGGCAAACAGCACAATATTTATGTGCGTAAGGGGCATTACTGCTATGGATATGAAACTCCAACTCTTTTATTAACTTAAGTGAAGCAGTAGATGAGGTTGAATAGTGGTCTACAGCAAAAAGGGGGCTGTACACCCAAGGCTCTATTGTCAGGAGTTTTTACATTTAAAAGTTCGGCCAGAAACTCATATTTAATTAAGGGTACGTGCTTATGGTAAGAAGTGTAGTTGAAAACCACAGGGAGTGAGCAGTGGAGACAGTGATACTCAGAGCAGTGTTTGCTTTTCTCCATTGCTTGTACTTTATGGAATTCAAGTTCTTTGTGACTCTCGAATTCACAGAGTGGCTTTGCAGGGGGAAAGAAAATGTTTGGTATATAGGTAGTAGAATTAGGGAATTATTTATTTATTTTTTGGGGTAAAGGTAAAGAATAAAAAAACCTTAACAGAAGGAGTTTTTCTTTTTCTTCTCTATGGACTCTGAATGGTCCTATCTCATGGCTTGTGAGACTTCTGCCTGAATCAGAACATCCTCACGCAGCCTCAGGTGCAGAGCTCTCCGAGCTCGTGGCCAGCCATCTTGGTTCTGCTCTACAAAGACGGAGAGTCACAAAACCTCTTACTAAGATGAGCTGTTCTCAGGCACTGACTTTCCTTTGAGAAAATGCCGTCCAGTTCTGTACAAATGTGGCTGAGCACCTGGTGTGTGCAGGCCTCTGGTGCCCCGAGGACCCACTCAGCCCCTGTCCTTGTCTTTGAAGAGACCAGTGGGGAAGGCCAATATGTTTAATGATAAAATGTTCCCCATTTATATCCTTTCAGACTTGGGACAAATTTAAATCATATTCGTTCCCTCCTTGCGTCCGTCCCTTCTAGTTGCAGAGCCTTCGGCCACAGTAGGTGTCCATGGCTCTGCTGCGGTGTCGGGCACAGGGGCACTGTGGCTGCGCCCGGGGGAGGATGATGGCCTCACTGCCCGACGAAGGCCAGCGTCTCTCCTTGGCCTGGTGGCTGCCGGGCCCGGGTTCTCAATAATGACTTTCGTTGTCATATTATCCCCATTGATGCTTTGAGTTTTTCATGAGCCAATAAGTACTTTTGACATTGACAATATCCACAAAACCATAATGTGAGTATTCTCTAAATATGTTTCCCATGTTGAGCTTATTGATCTCTTGGTTCCTGCTGGGCATTTTTTTGCTTTATGATAGGCACCAACACAAATATACACATTTTACCCTATTTAGATTTCCCTGTGGATCAGATGCTGTGAGCAGTCTTCACTCGTAAAGGATATTCAGACTTTTTTGTAAAGATTATTTTGTTTCTAATAAAGGAGAGGTGGCACTGACCTTGTAGGAATTCTGCCCCTGAACCTCAGAGGGGGTTTGCATTGCAGCTGTCTTTGAGCCTTGCGGCCCAGGTGAGTGTCCTGCATTTGGATCAGACTTAGCGTGCATCTTCTGTCCTGGCACAAGGGCCAAATAGGGTGGACAGTTTCAGAGACTGGTGTATGAAGTTTCAGAGATCAGTGTGCAGTGGACAGGTAAGGGCAAGAGGAAGAGGCAGAGGTCAGCTGAGTTCTTTCTCTTGTTTTCAGCAAACAGCTTTGAGATGGGCTGCTTGGAGGTGGTGAGCTCCTCCTTCCTGAAAAGCCCTGGCAGGAGTTGGGAGGGGATGATGGGGAAGGGGGGCGGTATGCATGCAGATAAACATCGATCAGATGCAACTCAGGACCGCGGAGGTGGGGGGAGCTGAGCTTCCCCTCCATAAGTGTCCCCTGGGACTCCCCTTCAGGATTCACACAGAGACTTCTGAGGCAGCTGCGGGTCTGAGGCTGCAGGCACCTTCTCCATTTTAAGTTGGGGCAGGATTGTCCTCAGAAAGGACAAAGAAAGGCAGAACCAGCTCAGCTGTATAGATAGTTGTTTTGGAAGAGCTAGCTATTCCCTTTCATCAAGAGAAGGAAGAAAAAGTGTTCAGTGCAGATTTAAGAACAACTGCATTCACATTGTTTCTACTACAATGCCTGAGATCTACTGTTTTTCTTGAATACTTAGGGATTGGTGGGGGCTGGGGGATTAGGGAACACAGCTCTCTTCCCAGTGGATACCCCTTCCCGCCTCAAAAAGGAGCAGGCCTCCAGCGATGAGGTGACGGTAGTGGCTGGTGGTGGCTAGTGGAGAGATGGTGGCCGCCTCCGTTAGAGAGATGACGCTGGGCGTATGGGCTAGTGTCCGCACTTCTGATATACCAGTTGTACCCTTCGATTGATAGGCCAGGAAGGACCACTGGGGGAAAAATTCATTTTTCTGACTTCAGGAAGGACCACGTCCAAACCATCTCAGACATTAAAAATCTATCCTGTTTTTAAAAGCTCCAAAAATGGTCTCTCAGTCTCTCGGTTTAATGTCATGAACACTTCATGTCAGGACATTTAGCTTAATAGCCAACTCTGATTCCTCATACTTTAGTTCAAAGCCCATTTCCTTTGGCTATCTTCCTCTCTTGGAGTTCCGTTCATGTGTTTGAAAACCAATATTAAATTGGCTTTCAGTTTTCTCTTCTCCAAGGTGGAATAATTTCAGTTCCAGTCACTTGAATTTAGAGGACAAAGCTTGCTGGGAAAATTTAAATCAAGTAAATATAAGCCTTTTAATATTTTTAGTAAAAGAGAGAGAGAGAGAGGGATGGAGAAAGAGAGAGAGAAAAGAAATGGTTCTCAGCTGACAGTGTCCCATCTGAAGTTCAGGTTACCTGAAATGAAGGAAAGTTTTATGTTAAATTTTCATCACTGTGGAATTAATCAACTGCTGTCCATTCCGCCTCTAGTGAGAGCCAGAGTTTACTTTTCTTACAGGCATTAGGGATTTTCTTTGTGAATTTAAAAGTGTTTTTGTGAATTGAAGGGATTTAGGAGCTATTGAGAGAAACAAGATTGTGGAGTAAGGATTTCTTACTTGGCCAGAGCCTCAGCTCTCTCTGGAACAGATGTTATTAATCTTTGGGAGAGTCATAGACCCATTTGAAAATCTGATAAGAGCTAAGAACCCTTTCCTAAAAAAATATGTATATGTACATACAGGAACTATTCCATACAACTCCATTTAGTCCCTGGACCGCAAATGCTAAACCCAAAACCTAAAATAAGCTGCATTTTTATCAGAGGTGGAAATGAGTCATTTTTGCATCTAACTCTTAATTTATCACCAGAAAGAAAAAAGTGAATTTTTCTTTTTATGCAAAGGTAAAGTAAAACAGATTCCTATTGAGGTATAATTCTGTGTGACATAATTGGATATTTAATTTGATTTAAGTGAAAACTGCGTTTTCATTTCTGAAGTATTCCCACCAGAAATCCATAATGTCTGATAGAATTTAATTTTGTACAAGTGCCGGTGTTAATCTCCTCCTTACAATGCAGTGGCTGCAGAGAAACCTGGACAGGCCCCAGGATGAAGGGTTCTTCTCCTGTCCCTGCTGCTGCTGGTCGCATGGACCTGGGCACATCTGTCACCTTCTTGGGCCTTTTCTGCAAAATGCTGTTATCAGGCTGTGTTTCTTACAGTGGTTCTCAACCTTCTGGCCCTTTAAATACAGTTCCTCATGTTGTGACCCAACCATAAAATTATTTTTGTTGCTACTTCATAACTGTAATGTTGCTACTGTTATGAATCGTAATGTAAATATCTGATATGCAGGATGGTCATAGGCGACTCCTGTGAAAGGGTCGTTCGACCGCCAAAGGGGTCGTGACCCACAGGTTGAGAACCGCTGGTTTCTTAGCTTTGTTTTTCCGTTTTTTAATTTTCCATCTCCATGGCTGCGCTCTTCCAGAATTTAGTGAAATGTTCCTTCGCACAACACTTTTATAATCTAGAAGGGCAGCTTGGCAAAAGATGAGTGGCGGAAAGGATATGAGATGTTGGTACAAAGGGTTGTGACCACAGTTGCTCACCAAAGCACGTGTCACTCATCCCATCTTAGCCAACTGGGTTCCAAACATTGTACAATAAAAGGGAAATTCAAATGCCTCCTCTCTCCCAGCCCGCGTGCACACTTTAAAGATACAGGATGCATGAGAATCCAGATTTCCTAAACAATTTTCTTCATTTCAGTCCCACTATATTAGCAAAATGCCATAGTAAATGACTTCTTACAGATATTGTTATATATATATTTCCATGATCAATGTTGGCATCCATAGATTTGAAATCAGACTTTTCTGCTCATTCTTAGTATTTCATAAATAGCTATATCTTATCCAGATAAAATTGTTCAGTCCAGGTAGTTGGGTAATTTAGATAGGTTGTTGAGTTTTGTTTGCTTCGTGTGATTGTTAAACATACCCAATTCTACCCAAATTCATGGAGGTTAAAATGAGAGACCAATGACTCAGTGGGTCTGAGTGGATTCTAGCTTAAAATCAGACATGTATTGATTTCTCTTTATCTTAATGGCTGTCAAGAGAAAAGGCCCAAAGAGCATGGTGAAACGTAAAATCAAGTTTGCCTTAGAATAAGAGTAGATGAATGTGATTTCCTGGTTAAGAATACCTTCCGATTCAGCAGGTCTCTTGGGTGGGCTCACAAAGTCCTGGGCGTTTTTAGTTCCGAATCAAGTGATAGAGCTTAACATTGACTTAGTGGTTGAAGCTATGTACTTCGGGAAGTACCTTGCTAATGACCACTTCCTGGAATTGCACCTGATGGCATGTTTCCTTCCTGCCAGCACTCCACCTGCTCGATGCTATGTTTCCTGCACTGCCCTTGGCTAACCTGTGTCACAATTAGAAAGACAATGTGTCTGTAGTCACCACTGGTACCAAAGGGCGGATTGGGGGCAAGGGGTTCAAGCACATCCCATTAACTAGCCTTTCATTTCCTCAGTGTGATGACAAATGTCAGCTTCTGCATTTATTTTATACTCAGCTGCTGAACTAAATCTCCACACATGGAAGAGACCGTCACTGTTGCAGGAGCCGCAGTGAAAAATCCCTGCCCTTCTTCATTGGTCAGAGGGACAGAGGGTGGTCAGATCGGGCGGAGGCAGGCTTAGCTAAGCGCTCAAGGGCCCTGGTGGCAGGAAAGAAGGTTCTGTTGGGATCACGGCAACGCTTACGCATGCTTTTCACGGTGTGCCTTTCATCACTGCAATTAGCTTCTTGTCTGCGAATGTTTGGATACAGAATCTGCGGTTGTCATGCAGTCAGTGTCAGAATCGCTCAATGCTGTGCTCACTTTTGTGCTTGAGTACACTTATTGATGAGCACACAGGTGTTAAATTAGATTGGGTTCCAGCCATTGTGCGAAGTCGCCAGGCACCAGCGAATCCTCCTCTCGACAAGGTTTATGAAGTCTAGGTTATAGGAAAATGAGGAATAATTAGGTAATCCTACTCAAATAGGAATTATAAAGATTCACTTAATTAAAAAAAAATTTCTGTCACATTTTACCTAAGGGAGAAAATAAAACAATTTTTGACAGAAAATAGACATTTCGGTAAGACATACATTTTACATAACAATGCCTTTGACTTTCATTTACCTCTATTGTATTAACATAATGTGTACATATTCAACATCTAAACTCCCTTACTCCCCGGCACAGAACATCACAGGTGAAAATTGTTCTTCAGGAGCTATGTGTAAATGCAAATTAGGAAGACAGCCTCAGAAATTCATGAGCATTTCTGCTCCATGGGGCGTCTCCGGTGCTCTGGCTCCTGGCTCAGGGCAGGGCTCTTATTACTGAAATGGCTCATTAACGCCTGCATTTCAGAGGGGGAATCCTCTGTAGGCACCCCTGCCCCAGAGCAGGCCGCAGCGAAGGGTCCGCTTACAAGCAGGCAAACTAATTAAAATAATAGCTGCAGAGAGAGAATGGAAATTGAAGACCTGTACCTGTAGCAATAATTTTCCATTAAAGGTCTCATTTAAAAAAAAACACACAAAAAACTTGACACTACCAAGATAGGGGAAAACATTGAGAATTAGAATTAGGCAATTAGGGCTTAGGCAGTGCGGTTTTGTATCCCCAAGCCGAAATGTTCAGACTTGTTTCAGTGGACCTGAATGTGTGATTATAATTTGATGTAGCACACATTTGGGGGTATCGAACTTAGGAGAAATTTGGGTCTATTTAAGTGATTCCCCCCTCTGTGCATAAAATGGAATAAAATACAACCACCCATCTTAGGTGTCTGTCCGTATCTATGGGTAAAACATTCAGGAAGTCTTCTGACTCGGTGTAGGTGGTGGGGCATGGAGCCAGGAGAACAGCTTGCTTACCTGCTCCCATTTTCCACGTCCCTTAAAACAACAGCAACAGAATCGAAGTCCCGAGCAGCTATGCTTTTCCTCTTCCCACCAAATCTTAGCAAAGAAGTGTTTTTCTAGTGAGTGTGTGGGCTGCTTTTCAGCTGTATTTGTGCTATAATAAGGAAACATAGGACCGGAGTTAGTGACAGGTAACTAACAAATGCTAAGAGCAGCTTTATCTGTAGTGAACACTTAGCACAGAGCAGCTGAGGGTCAGGTGAACCCAGGAGTTTGGAAGTTACATAAAGGATATCAGGGGGAAAAACGATCATGTGTTGTTTTAGAGTCCATTCTGATCAGATCAGTGTCAAAAAGGGTCTATTTCACTAAATAAAATCGCCAGGGGAGAAGAGCTTGCAGGTTGATATATACTTAACCACTTTAGGTGTGGAGGCATTGCTTTGTCATTCTCCATCCTCTCTAGCTTGTTATAAATTCTTCATACCACTGTCGCCATCTGCAATTACCTGATTCATTTTCTGGTTTATTGCCTGCCTCCTCCACACATTAAGGACTGTGTCTTGTTCACTGCTATATCCGCGGTACCTACAGCAGGCCAAGCATGCAATAAAGAGCCAGTAACCTGAGTGAGTGAAAATAGCCTTCGGAATGAAAAGCAAGGTACTATGGATGCATTATATGGACAGTCCACGAAACTCTGTGCCTATGGCATCACTGTTTGCCTTTACCGGACACCTCTAACCCCACAGGTCCTAAAATTACAGGAAAGGACATTGCCCGAGCCTTAGACCTTCATCAAGTGTTAACCAACGATGACAGCTCTGGAGTCAATAATTTCCTGGACTTGCTCCTGTCCAGATCCTCTTGTGAACCGGTCTTGTGGCCTCCCTGTGTCTCCTGAGCTGGGCACGCTCCTTGTGGCATCTGCATGAGACCCTCATAGACCCTTCTCCAGGGTTTGGGATATATTCTGGGTGACACCTAATATCATAGTCCCATGCTCTCAGTGCCCGGTGGACTTGTTAGAGCCATTGTGCTCTGGCCAATGGTCAGCTGGCCCTGAGCCCGGAGATTTCTGTGCTGCAGGGAAGGACACGGCTTGATGTGGATCGAATTTGAGTTGTTTCACTTGTTAATGGATTTAGGCTTGTTCTGTCTTTACAATGAAACAGACATGTCAGATTCTTTCGGTTTCCTTCTCATGATTTAGACAGTGTAAATCAAATATTTTTTTAACCATAAAGTTTTGTTAGCTAGGCCTTAAGATATGTTTCCAGATCAATCATACGGAGCAGAAACCTCCAACTAGTACATTGACTTTTGTTGCTCATTTTTTTGGTTTGGCTGTGAGCCTGACTCCCCAGTGCAGGGCTAGATGATGACTTATCATTATTTAAACCGAAATGGACTTTAAATTATATTTGTATGATCATATTACTCTGCTTAGAATTTTCAGTACAAGACGGATCAAATACCACGTGCTCATTCAATAGTGGACTACACAGTGTGGATTACACAAAGTAAATTTAAGACATGTTTTTTAAGAATACATATATAGTTTTCCAAAGACCTTTCAGCCTTGAGGGGAGAAGTGACATTTCCGTTTAGGAGTAGTGGTTTTGGGTTTGGGTTTGGGTTTGTTGGAGATAGTTTTGACTGGAGAGAAAAGATTGGATTTGGAAGGGATTGAAAGCCAGCCGCAGAGTTTGGATCTTTTCCTAGCCAACCTGGGAACCATAATCAGTTTAGGAACTAAGGAGAGACTGTTGTGGAGGCTGTCTTGGGAAGAGTGTCCTGGGGTAGCAGAATGGGGTGAGGAGGGGGACCTGGGAAACGTCTGGACGAGGGAGCAGGCACTGGTGATGGCTGGGGCTGCAGGAGTGGAGAAGAACGAGGACGGAAGGAAGGGACCTGGGAGACGTTGGGAAGGAGAGCTGCTGCACCTGTGGGCACAAAGGGAGAGACAATTAGAGAAGCCATCGGTCCTGTGACTGAAAAGAAAGGGCTCCTTAGAGCGATAAGGGTGGTGGGCGAATTGCTATGATGATACTTTAGGGATTTACAGCATCTATAGATGTAAAAACCATTCTGTCATCACAACACCCCTCTGGACCAGGCGGGAAGTGTATTTGATTCTTATTTATTGTTATTATTGATTTCAGAGAGAGGAAGGGAGAGGGAGAGAAAGATAGAAACATCCATGATGAGAGAGAATCATTGATCAGCTGCCTCCTGCATGTCCCCTCCACCCCCAACTGAGGATTGAGCCCACTACCCAGGCATGTGCCCTGACCAGGAATCGAACCGTGACCTCCTGGTTCATGGGTCGACGCTCAACCACTGAGCCACATCGGCTGGACAAGGATATTTGATTCTTATGTTATAGATGTAGATGCTCAGAAATCTCAGACACATGACTAATAATAGTGGAACAGCTGGCTTAGAGCGTAAATTGCCTGGGACCTGGTCTAGAAGGTGGTAACTCTCATCGGGTATGTTGAATTTGAGTTGATGTAAGGAAAACCAAGTGGAATGATGAGGAAGCATTTGAAACAGAAGGCCGAGGTGCTTGAAGCTGAAGTCCTTGATATGATAATTATGCCAGCGAAGCAGTAACTGAGGATCTTTGGGCAGGAGATTTGGAGAGAGAAGAGTAGAAGGCGGAGAGCTCTGCTGTGGAGCCCCTGTGCCATTGGGGCAGCAGAAGACGCCAACAGAGAGCAGCTGCAGGAGGAAGCAAAGGATGCATAGTGTCTTGGAAGTGAAGAGGGAAGCCCGGCATTGAGGCGAGGGCGGGGTCAGCAGTGTCAGATGCCTTGCAGGGTTGGGAAGAAGGCTCATTTCTGTGACCGTTGTCGACTTGGTGAGCATAGTAAAAACAGACAGATTGTTCGGTAACAACCCAAGGCAGGTGGTGAAGGATTACCAAGTGAGTAAGTGGGTGGTGATGAAATAGAGATTTTGATGCTAAACCAGGTTTAGTAATGAAGAATGATGGGGAGGGCAGGTGGGAGATGTATTTATAAATATGTATTTATATAGAGAGAGATAAGGAGAGAAGGAGGAGCGGGGAGGAGATGGGTTCTAGGGAAGCCACAGGCTCGGCAGGTGGTGGTTCCCGCTGTGGGAGGGCGTGGCTGTTTGAAAGGGCCAGGCAGGAAGGGTTGGCGGGAGAGAGGAGGGCTGCTCTCGGGCCAGGTGCAGGTGCTCTGGGCCCTGGGTTGCTCTGGGGAAGAGAGGGCACTTGTTGTGAGAAGGTGACTGCATTTAGTGTCAGCTGTAGAGCAAATGCCCCCAAGAAAAACCGTCCAGCCCATTGTTTCATGTCCCTGCCTTTTGCTGTAAATTTTTCCTTTTTCATCTTCTATCAGAAAATGTCTTTACCTCTCACAGAGGGGACGCGCCGTTTGTATGCTATTAGGTGTCATTTGGTTTCGTCTCAGTCCCACATGCAGTACAGCAGCCGGGCCTGAGGGAGATAACCCGTAGGTGTCTGCGTTTTTTAGGAGGGAAACGTATAAATGTGCGGTGCTATTGTGGTAACTGTGAAACTTCAAAGGTCCTAGTTATAAAAGATGATAATAGATAATCAGGCTTAGAAATACTAAAATTAGTTGATTTTGTAGGACTTTATTAATTTTTAATTGAGGATCTGGATGATCTGAAGGAAAAGTCAGGGATTTTCATGTTAATAACTTGCAGTTAATGAAGCACAACCTGTCTCTATAGACAGGGGGTTAAGCCGCCTGTATATGCAGGTGGAGCTGTACACACATGGCTCTCTCGACAATTTAGTACATTTTGTTCAAGGTGGTGAGGCCATCAGTCACTACAGAGAAAGAGAATGCCAGGGTTCTCTCTGAGGGATGAGAGGGAGGGGACACGGTGACACACCTGAGCAGCATGATTGTCTCCTCACCTTCGTGCCCTGGCCAAGGATAGCAGGGACCGAACGCCGCCCCTGCCCTCTTTCCATTTTTGGGACTTGGGAAGTCAGTGGGGTGCAGCGGGGAGGCAGTGTAGGCCGGGTGACTCCGGGCCTGTGCTCTTCCTCCTGCCACCTCCCTTTTGCTTCATTTTCAGCGCAGCTCGGCTCTGACCTGGGTCTGGTTCTCTTCTGTTGCAGTGGCCCATTGCTGTGTGCTGGCACCTCCTTGAGAGGATGTGGCTTCATCTGCCTGAGGAGTGGGAGCAAAGGGAGAGAGAGGGGAAGGCTCACAGGAAGGGCGGTGGGAAAATTGGACAAATTGTAGCCAGAGTGGCCGAGGCTTCCGGAGATATTTGATGGCAACCAGACCTCCTCTAGGTCACTTGTTTTCTTGCTCTCACTTCCTGTTTGCCCATTACTTGTAGATGTCGAGGGCATTCCTGCTCCTGGGGCCTCCCCGGTTCCGCATGCTGACTTATCCCAGGGAGTGGGAGCCGTCTCAGCTCCAAGTTGTACCAAACCAGGAATGTCAACTAAATTATCTTGAATGAAATCATTTTCTTTTTTAATCATAGAGTCAACCAAAGGGGGAAAGAAGATTTGCGTTAATTGCAGGCACTTGGAACACCCAGCCTGGGGTTAAACATCCTTTCATCTTCCATGATTGTGACAGACAGAGTAGGCATTCCTGACTCTGTCAATGCTTATGGTTTGGGGATAATTAAATTGGGTTAGGGAAGCAACATGAAGGAAATATATGGTTGAAAGAAAAATAGCAGCTCCATCATTTAAGAGCAAGAGGAGGCTTTAAAAACGGATGGAAATGAAGTGGATTGTTGCTGAGTTTGGCACACGTGAGATGCAGAAGCAGAGAGCCTGAAGGGGCAGTGGTGCAAGCGAAAGCGCTGCAGGGCTTAAGGAGCAATGGTTCCTTCTTAATGGGGGTCCAGAAAGGCTCCTCTCAGCTGAGTGGCCTGAGAGGAGGGTGAGGGTGGGGACATTTGAGGTTAAGGGAATACAAAGGAAAACCACAGATGGGAATGTGTAGGCACTTACTATTGTGTTCAGGAAACACAGATGATCGACTGTGTTTTGAGCTTTGTTCCTTAGAAAATGGTGAGCTCCTGAGGCAGATTGAATGTGCCACGCTATTTTTAAGGGTTAGAATCCTGTGGCTTTGGGAGGGATAGATCATGTGATCTAAGGCAGAAGTCGAGGGGACCAGTTAGGGAACTGACAGTGGTCTAGGCACACACTGGTGAGGCTTGAATGAAGCTTTGTGTGGGTGGCATGCCGAGAAATAACACAGAGAGGTCCTGCTTGCCAATTCCCGTGGTGTAGATGCTCCCAGCCATGCTGCGTTCAGCTCCTAGGCGGTGTCACTGAGTGTGGAGCTGAGAAAAGACACCAGTGCCCAAGCTGTTGGGAGCCAGCTCCTACTGTGTCCAGTAGGTTGTGGAGGAAGGTGCTAGGTGCAGTTTGGATGGTTTGACTTGAATGCATCAGTGGAACGTCCACGTCGAAAGAGTGTAGCAGACTTGGCACTTATGGATAGCTGGCACTCAGGAGCCAGGCGAGCTAGGGAGGTGGAAGTCAGCAGCGTTACAGGGGGCGGGCGAGGAGAGGGACAGTGACTGGAGAGGGAAGGAGGGAGGGCGATTGAATTTATACAGTGGGCTTAGAATGGAACCTTGGGGAATACCCATGTATAAGAGGTGAGCTGTGGAAAATAAAAACGAGTGAAGGACTGGGGAAGAGAAAGAGTGGAAAGGTGGGGTGAGAATGGGGAGAAGGCAGGATGGCCGGATCTACGGGAGCAGAGTTCACGCGGCAGAGTGACGTAATCAGCATAGGACGTTTTGATTCCCAATTTATGAACATAACATTTTAATCAGAATTGGCCCAGCATAGATTAATTTTCATGCAGTTCCCGGGGGAACATCATTAAGCCTATTTAATTCCTTCCCGTAATCAATTTTCCATGGAGTGCAGTTAATCTGTTTCCAATTTTTCCCATTTTCATATTTATCTTAATGAAGATATTTAAATCAGGATCAATTATTCTCTTTATAAATATCATGATAAAGCTTGAGTTTATCAATAACTTTAAAATCTCTATTGAATGACTGATTATTTTGGTACTGATTATATCTTGTGCCGTTCATTTTCTTTTGAGACCATCATTTCTAGGTCCAGTTTCCCTGAGTCATTTTTAAATTTTTTACCATTAACACTAGACCCTTTAGGCAGCATTTCATCTGTATAGATTCTGTGGCCACCATGTTAGTTCTACTTTGTCTTTAAATACTAACTATTCAATTAAGCCGTCTGAGTTAGTCACTTTTTCTTGATAGCTCACCTGAGCATAGGGCTTTAAGAGGAGCTGGGAAACCTCATGGCAGAAGATGAAGTGGTTTGGAAAGGTCTTTCATATCATAAACTCAATGGAGTAAGTTAATAAAAGTCTTAAAGTCTGGTATTGGGAGATCACTTAATTTCCTGTATTATAATAATACTTTTTAAATCTTGAATTTCCTTAGTGCTTTAAAGCAAGCAAAAACACCAAATACTTTTGTTCCCTAGTCAAAATAATAGAACAGTCTCATGTATATTTCTGTTGGTCATGTGGCAGTTGTGTGGAAATGGCCGAAGAGTTTGAAAGCACCATGTTTAAACAAGTAGTGCTGGCAGAAGACTGACTAGGTCAGTGATGGCGAACCTTTTGAGCTCGGCGTGTCAGCATTTTGAAAAACCCTCACTTAACTCTGGTGCCATGTCACATATAGAAATTTTTTGATATTTGCAACCATAGTAAAACAAAGACTTATATTTTTGATATTTATTTTATATATTTAAATGCCATTTAACAAAGAAAAATCAACCAAAAAAATGAGTTCGCGTGTCACCTCTGACACACGTGTCATAGGTTCGCCATCACTGGACTAGTAGATTCAGGAAGACAGCACTGGACCCCGAGACAAGCAGGGAGTAACCAGCACCAGGAAAGTCAGCCCAGCCTCTAAGAGTCCACTTGTAGTTGGCGCCATTTCAGTGAGGAATTTGCCACAGCACGCAGGGTGGACCTGGGGCTCAGAAAGCTGGTTTTGCCACCAAACTCCTAAGACTAGACTCACATAATCTAAACTAACAAGCCTGATATGTGAAATTAGAATGTCCATTTATTAGTTTAAGCAGGAAACGAACTACAAGTTTGGTAAAGAATATAGGATTGAGATCTGGTTGGCTTAGAACAGGGGTGGGGAATGTCCAGCCCACAGGCCATAGAAGGCCTGTGAAATCATTTGGTCTGGCCCTGCCGAGCCAGTAGGGGTGAGTTAATTAAATGTTTGACCAAATATAGCAGGATACTTTTGTATGGCTCGTGAATGATGTTATAAATATCCAAATGGCCTTGATAGAAAAAAGGTTGCACACCCCTGGCTCAGAGGATAAAAAGCAGAAGGTAGGCATGTATGCACCAGTAGCTTTCAGCTAGTTGTCATGAGCTCCAGATTTACTGTGGATTGCTGAATATTTTGTCTTATCTACTATATGCCCCAGGAGAGAGAGCAGGACTGGAATATTTAAGGTCCAATAAGTGCAATTCTGTGCTTCCATCTCAGTGGTGTGAGTCCTTACTAACAGGGTATTAGGAATAGATTTGTCCAAGACTTCCTGCTTCTTCCCTGGATAGACCTGGGATGGATGTCTCTTTCTCCCCCTGTCCTCCTATGAGCCACATGGCCTTTCTTTAGATAGGTAGTTTCATTGAGATTACATGTTTTCTTCTAGGTCTAGCTTTCATTGAAAGTTTATTTTTATATTTTTGTGTCATTAAAGTTGAAATCTCAGGGAGCAATCTAACATTGCTCAATTTGGGGGAGTCTACACCCTAAGAACCAACAACCACCATATATAAGATCCTAAAGATCAATGATTGAATTTGGTTACATTTAGCACCCACAGGTGTTTTAATTACACCTTTTATTTAGAGATCATTGTAGATTCACATGCAGTTGTAAGAAATAATACAAAGAGATCTCGTGTACCCTCTACCCATTCCCCTCCAGTGGTAACGTCCCGCAGCACCAAGGTACAATACCACCACCAGGATACTGACGCTGGCACAGTCAGGATACAGAGAGTTCTATCACCAAGACCCCTCCGGCTGTCCTGGCATCCCCAAAATAAATTGCACTTGTTCATGGTGCATAATTCTTTTTTTTATGTGGCTAGATTTAATGTGCTAATATTTTATTAAGTATTTTTGCATCTAATATTTGAGGCCTTTTCTCTTTTGTAATGCAGGCATTCAGTACTATAAATTTACCTCTCAGCACTGTTTCTTTTGCTTTTGCTTTTTTTGCTGCACGCCACATATTTTGATATGCTGTTTGTTATATTTTTTCCCATTCTATGGATTTTTAATTTCTTTTGCAATATCTGTTTTGAACTATGGAGTGTTTAGAAATGTGTTAATTTCTAAGGGTTTGTAGATTGTCCTATTGTTTTTCTGTTATTTATTTCCAATATGGTCTATGTATGACTTCAGTGCTTTCAACTCTGAAGTTTGTTTTATGGTACAGTATATGCTTAATCTTGATGAATGAAATGTTCCAAGGGCACTTGAAAAAAATGTGTATTCTGCTATTACTGAGTGGAGTTTTCTACACTTGTCAGTTAGATCTTGGTAAATGTGATGTTCAGTTCTTCTATATCTTCCTTGATTTTCTGTCTAGTAATTTTAACTATTGCTGAATGTGGGGTGTTTAAGTCCCAAGCGATAATTATGGATTCATCTGTTCCTTATTTCAGCTCTATCAGTTTTTGTTTCATGCATTTAGAGGATTTAATGGTTGTTTAGTGCCTATAATTTTAGAATTGTTATGCCTTCTCAGTGGATTGGTTGTTTTATAATTTTGTAATATTCCCCATTATCTCTAGTATTTTTTTATCTTGAGTCTGATATTAATTTAGCCACTTCTACCTTTTCCCTTTCTTGATGTTTCCCATCCTTTTATTTCAGTCTACCTATGGTATTGTATATGAAGTGAGATCATTGTGGACAGCATACTGTTGGATCATGGTATTTTATCCACTTTGACAATCTCTGACTTTTGATTGGTTTATATAGACAATTTATATTTAAGGTCATTATTGACATGCTTAGATCTCTTTCATTTTATTTGCCCTCTGCTTTATTTTCACTGTTTCTCATTCTTCTGTTTCTCTCTTCTTACTTTTCTGGTGATTATGTGAGCATTTTAAATTATTCTGTGCTGTTTTATTTATAGTTTTTAAAAAGTATATCTCTGTATAGTTTTCTTAGTGCTGATTCTAGGCATTACACTACACATATGAACGTATCTCTGGTATTAATTAATGTTTTACCATTTTTAAGCAGAATGTAGAAACATTGCTGCCATTTGGGTATTTTCACCCTTCCCTCTTTAAGTCTAACGGTTTTGGGGGTCCCTCTATGTACATTGTGCACCACATCAGAGGGTGGAATAAGTTTTGCTTCAACCAGCCATTTTACCTGCTCTAGTTTTCCTTTCTTCGGAAGTTCCAAGCTGTTCTCTGTTGCTTTTGTCCCTGTTTACAGGCCTTCCGTTAGCCACGCTGGTAGGTTTGCCAGCACAGATCCTCTTTGTTTTCCCTCCCCTGAGGATGTTTTTGTTTCTCCCTTCATTTTTGAATGATATTGTCACCAGATAGAGAATCATAGTTGGGCAGTTCTTTCCTCTCAGTATTTGAAAAATGATGTGCCATTTCCTTGTGGCCATCCTGGTTTTAGATGAGAAATATAATTTTATATGAATTGTCATTCCCTTATAAACTATATATCTTTGCCCTCTGGCCACTTTCAAGTTGTTCTATGCCTTTAATTTTCAAAAGTTTAATTATGTTGTGTCATGATGTTTTTTTATTTTAATTTTATCTTATTTGGCATTCATTCATTTTCTTGAATCTGTAAGTTTATGTCTTTCACCAAATTTAAGAAGTTTTCAACTATTATTATTTTTTAATACTCTTCATCCATACTTTTCTCTTACCTTCTGGCCCTCTGATGATAAAATTTATTGGATTTCTGTTTATTGTTTCAGAGGTCTCTGAGGCTGTTTATTTTTCTTTTTTCAGTCTACTTTCTCTCTATTGTTCAGATTGGGTAAATTCTATTGATAAGTCTTCAATTTCATTGATTCTACCCTCTGTCATCCATACTTTATTATTTAGGCTCTTCAGTGAGTTTATATTTATTAAAATACTTTTTATTATACAATTTCAATTTGTTCATTTTTTATAACTTCTAATTTTTCCTGAGGTTTTCTGTTTTTTATTGGTTTCAAGAGATTTTATTGATTGTTTATAAGATTGTTGAAGCATTTTCATGGAAAGTGCTTTAAAGTCCTTTTTAGATAATTCTAATGTCTAATCACCTCAAGGTTGGCATCAGTTGACTGTCTTTTTTTCATTCAACTTGTGACTTTCCAGGTTCTTAGTATGACGGATGATTTTAAAATTTTATCGTGGACATCATGGCTATTATATGGATTCTCTCTGTTTTAGGTTTAGCACACAGGTTACTTTTGTATGCTGTAGTTGCAATGACGTTTACTATTCAGAGCCATTATAATGCTGTTTTGGTCTGCTTGGCTTATCTTGTGTCCTGGTGCTGCTTGAGGAGAAGGAAGGAGTTTCTGCAGGCTGGGTCCCTGATGCCTCCAGGGCAGGGAAGGGAGCGCCTGGCCCATGGGAAGGACACAGGTGAAGGGTGTCTGTGGCAGGATCCCCCTTGCGTGTGTGTCTGGGTGGGGGAGGGCAGTCTCAGGCCTGCGAGGGTAGGAGAACATCTCTCCTGGTCCAGTTTCGTCAGTGGGGCCTCTGGCTTCCCCTTCTTTTCCATTCTGCCTTACCCAGTGTTGTCTTACTCAGAAGGAAGGAGCCTGCCTGGGCTGCCTTCTGTTCCTATGAGCTGTGGGTTGGGAAATGCCAGGACTGGGTCACCTTGTATTGGATGGGGCAGTGCTCAGAAGCCTGTCACTCTTGGAGCCTCTGGACCCAGGTCCCTAGCCAATTTACTTTTGCCACCTCTCAGGCATCTCCTTCGTTTGCTACTTGTGTTATTTCCAGGGTTCATGGTTGTGGTTAGTGGGAGGAGCAGGAAGAAGTGAGTCTACACCACCGTGTCTAGACCTGACTTCCGGTCAGTCCACAGATATTGGAGACCCAGTGTGAATAGTCTGTGGGAAATACGGACACATGATCTACAGAATCTGTGTGGATTAAGTGGAATGGCCAGTTGGGAACAAAGAGCTATAGAAACAGCAAAAGTGAAACCGCAGATGTCTCCAGGCAAAACGTGATTAATTGCCAAGTGAATGACATGGGCAAGAAACACTGGGGACCTAGAGGAAGGAAAGATCAATGCGTCCCCTCGCCTGACCTGAGCAATTAATCACCACAGTTTTTCAATGGTTGCGACGCCCATAGGACATAATTTCCAGATGAAAGAGGCTTCTAGCTGGTAATCTGGAACGGACAGCTAGAAAGTAACTTCTGAAAACAGGTCACCTTCCCCCGAGTCAGCTCCCTCTGCTTGGCTGTATCCTGGAGCGGTGGGAAGCAGGGTGGTGAGATATCAGGCGAGACAGGTGATGGGCAAAACTTGGGGATAATGGCGTTCAGAAGGACTAAAACTCTGAAGCAGCGACTCGTGTGCTGAAACGTGGCTGGCTGGCTGTGTGTGATCTCTGGTTTTGAGAAAGCAGGTAGCAAGCCCACGCGTGGAGGGGCGTGTGCCGGGGACAGCCGGGAGCTCAGGGCTGTGTGGAAGTGGGTCACAGGCTTGGCCGCTCCATCGTGACACTCGGAAGGAAACAGCGCAACATCATGGTCACGGGAAAGGTGGGGCAGATCCCGAAGTAGCTGTCAGGCTCCCTCTTGGACATGTGCTGCTGCAGACGCCCATCCGCCTCAGCCCCTGCACCTGTCCCTTCCGCAGCCACCTCGAGCACCTGCTCCTCCGAGGAGGGTGCCTGTACGGGAGGGGGGGGGGGGCGCAGGTGGTGTGTGGTGCAAAGGAGGACAGATGCAGGGGAGGCAGAGGCGAAAAATAACCCAACATAGATGGCAAGGTTGATGTTTTAATTAGAGGTTTGTCATAGGCGCGGCACTTGATAGAAGGACTATGTTTCGGGTTATCATGAGGATAATAGCATTTAGTGTGCTGCTGATGAAATGGGACATCCCGGCAGGATATCTCTGAGTTAGTCCATATGGTGCTAGTGGGTTTTTGTTTATTTTTATTAAACATAAAAAAGAATTGTAAATAGTGATATTAAATGAATCATCAAAAAGACTACTTTCCTTTTAATAGTTAAGAAAGTGTGAAGTTATAATGACAAGTAATTTGTAGTTGTGTCTAAAAATCATAGTAGAGAAACCTGCATAGTTATTATTACAGTTATTGTTATTATTGAAATAGTTAAAAATTTAAAGATGAGCCCTGGAAGAGGGATTGCTTAGATGTTAACAACTCCAGCGCCCATCAAAGAGAGGAGATTTACTCTTTTTAACTGTGCCACTCCATTAAAATCATGGATAATCTGAGCAAACAAACACGCAACAAAACACATTATTTTATTACTTTTTAATCCTCACCCAAGGTTATGTTTATTGATTTTTAGAGAGAGAAGAAGGGGGGAGAGACATCAGTGTGAGAGAGAAACATAGATTTGTTGCCTGTTGCACATGCCCCGCCCGGCATAGAACCCACAACCTTTTGTTGTATGGGGTGACACCCCAGCCAACTGAGCTACCCACCTGGGGAACACATAATTTATTTTGGCTTATTTTGCATAAGTTAAAAATCTATTCAACAACCAAATTTTTTTCCCACAAATTATGTGCCAGGTACTCTTCTAGGCTCTGGGAATGGAACAGTGAACAACAACCATTCAACCCCTGCCCTTGTCTGTCTGTCTGGACACTGTTGAAAGACCTATGGCTTATGCTTCGGGATGGGTGTGCTGGGGTACAGTAGGGAGAAGCCTTCCATTGCCACATGTCGAGAAGGGCACATACTGAAATTAGGGCACATATTGTAAGCATGCCTTGAACAGGAGTTTGCAAACTGATAGAAAGGAATAATATATGACTGATCTTAGGAAGAAGAATGCTCATAATCTTATGTATTTATGCTAAACATTATTTTTAAATATAAATTAATTTTTCTGTTCAATTAAAAAAAACCACCTTTTTTGAGTGTTTACAAGGTGCTGGAACCAAGGGTTGTGAGGGAGAATTCTGTGCTTCATTTCCCCAGCATAGAATGAGGGCATTATAGTCCTGTAATACAAATTCTCCCCCCAACACTAAAATGAGAGGGTTGTAGGACTGTGATAAAATACTCTTTAAGTGCAAACGTGCCTTGGAAATATGCATTTGACATACCAGTCTTGCATTACTTTCCTCATCATACCATATTTATCAGGCAAACTAGAATTGTTTCTCCAACCTCAGGTATTTTATTCCCACTTCCAACTCTTTGTTCAAACCGTTCCTATTCTTTCACTCTCTCCTCAAAAAAATCTCTGGCTTTCAAGACTTTATCCATCCGCAAGCACGTCCTGCGGTGAAATGGGGGCTTTGTTCCCCTCGGCCTGCTGCGCTGCTGTTCTGCCTGCGTTAGATCGCACGCTCCCCAAGGACAGGCCTGCCTACCAACCCGAGTGTCCCTCCAGGGGTGTCCACGGGAAGCTGCTCCGTAAATATTTATTGAAATGTATTTTATAACGAACCTTCGGATGTTTTGGGGATCGCTTTCCCATTCCAGCAGTTTTTCCAGGGTTATACGCCTGCAGTTCCCCTAAGATTCAACGTGTCCAAAGCCTTTGTCTTCCTGTTTGCTCATGTTTGGACATTGTCTCCTCTTGCAATGTGTCCAGACTGAAAGCAGTGTTCTTGGGGGGGGGGGCACGTACAGCACAACCACCCATTTGCTCGTTCTGGGAGGCAGAACTACCACCAGGCTGAGAGTCGTCTTGTTTTAATTATCGCGGGAAAGTCAGGTCCACAAGAATTCGTGAGCCTGAGGCAGCCGCCAGGCCTCGTGGCTGTGCCTGCTCCATCGTCCTGCTAACCTCCCTCTGAGAGACTTCCTGCCGCCCTTGCTTTAGGCCTGTGGTCGGCAAACCACGGCTCGCGAGCCACATGCTGCTCTTTGGCCCCTTGAGTGTGGCTCTTCCACAAAATACCACATGCGGGCGTGCACGTACAGTGCAGTTGAAACTTCATGGCCGATGCGCAGACGTCGGTATTTTGTGGAAGAGCCGGTATTTTGTGGAAGAGCCACACTCAAGGGGCCAAGGAGCCGCATGTGCCTCGCGAGCCGCGGTTTGCCGACCACTGCTTTAGGCACTGGGAATACTCAAGATGCAGCTCTGCTTCCAGGCACCACTCGGACTTCCCCCTGAGCAAGATGGATGTGCTGACTTTCTCATCCACGGAGCTTGAGAGCTGGCTCCCTTTGTGCCTGCTACATGCCACTGTCCCCGAAAGGGCTTTCTAACCTGCACGGGCCCCTTCACCCTCACACCGCTCTGGGCACAGCACTGCCTTCTGCACACCCTCCAGAGGCTGCAGCCAGAGGGCTGGTGTTTGTGCGCCTCCATGCAGTATGTTTCCACTCTGTGAAGAACTACACCAGCTCACTGCTGTTTTCTCCTCTCTCTCTCCTTTCACATCCCACACACTCGAGAATGAATTCTCTGATTTGACAGGCTGTGGAGGTAAATGTAAGGAAAGTGTCACGCTGGGTTATTGTCTTTAGATTTTAGTCTGTTTCTGCATGTCGTCCTGAAGTGTTAAGCGTTACTCCCCTTCCTGTAAAGGAGTGATGAAGTTTTAAAAATAACTCTGGAATGCCCTACCAAACTCTCTAGGGGTCAACATTTTAATTAAGTAAAGGTACCTCACCTTTAATTAAGGTAGGGATCTACTTAATGGTTCAGGGACATCCCCCCCCCCCACACACACACATACATACACACACACAAACACAGCCTGTGAATATGGGGTGGGGGTGTGCATTACTTTAGAGCCAGTGGTCAGCAAACTCATTAGTCAACAGAGCCAAATATCAACAGTACAACGATTGAAATTTCTTTTGAGAGCCAAATTTTTTAAACTTAAACTATATAGGTAGGTACATTGTTATTAACTTAATTAGGGTACTCCTAAGGCTTAGGAAGAGCCACACTCAAGGGGCCAAAGAGCCGCATGTGGCTCGAGAGCCGCAGTTTGCCGACCACGGCTTAGACCCCTTTTCAGGTCACGGGCAGCAGATGCGGATTGTCTGCACCGCACGGCCCTGGCATGGGGCCTTGCATTTGCTGAACAGCGCGTGCAGCTGCGTCTGCTGATCGCTTCATAAATTGGAGCTTTCATAGGTAGGTGCTTATATTATTTTGCTTTATGCTTAACCTACTTTTACATTGCGATTCTTATGGCATGGAGCTCACATTTCCTCTTCAGTCAAAGACAACAGCGATGAATTATCAGATAATATTGAGTTCCTTCTTTCCTATTCCATCTCCCGTTCCTCTCGGAAACTCCTTGCCAAAACTGCCTCGCACCACACTCCAGCAACAATATTGCTTATTGTTTAGTGACGATGGAATGTTCTGTCATGAACAGAGATGGATGATGAGCACAGTGCCTCTGAAATCTCTTCATTGGAATAATTTTGAGTGGTCAAAATTAGGCATATTTAAGGAATGTTGCCAAATCATTTGTTTCATTTAATATAAAAGCCAGGCATTGCAGGTGAAGAATAACTCATTTTGTGTGTATGTGTTTGTGTGTGGGATTTTTTTGCTGTTGTTATTTTTAGAGAGAGAGTGAGTTACATCACTGTGAGAGAAACATCAATCAGTTACCTCTTCTACACACTCTGGGGATTGGACCCATAACTTAGGCATGTGCCCTGACTGGGAAATAGAACCCACAACCTTTTTGCTGTACAGGCCAATGCTCAACCAACTGAGCTGCCCGGCCAGGCGGAGGGATCACTCTTGTGTTCCCTTAAAATCAGGTTCCCTAACCGTAACTTGCATATAAAAACTAGATGTCAGTCAACTTAAAGAGAGTGATGCTGCAGTCACAAACAACCCTGATTTATTGGCTTCCAGTAGCGTGGTTTACAGACGTGGCTGCCACGGTTCCATTTCACTTCTGCTTCAGGACACAGTCACCCGGAGACTCAGGCTGACGCCTCACGTCAGGACAGGAGCCCTGTGCTTGCAGCGGTGTCTCCCCCGTCCCCGGCTCTCACTCTGAGCAGTTCTCTCAGCAGGCGCACATCATTCAGTTCTTCCTTTATTTAATGTCCTTGTCATGCTGTTTTCACTTGTGCTGAGAGTGTCTTTGGACTAACAACATCTTTTTGGATGAAGAGCATCTTTTATAGACAGGGAAAGTATAAGAGGAGGAAAGATGGAATACAATTGGATTTTTGAGAGCTGTTCTGCACACTTATACACATGCATGTAGCATTCTCACATTTACTGCTTTGACTTTTGCCTATCACTGCACCTAAACACACCTACTTTGACTAAAACCACTTCCTAGTGGGTAAAAATGTATCAGTGTAAAAACTGAAATCCTAGCCTCCTCCCCCAACCCCACAGCAATGGAGGGAAGTTATGTTTATGGCTGCCTACACGTAGAGAATTCTCTGAACTCGCTGGATATGCTGTAAAAGGGCCAAAGGGGAGATTTTTATACCCACTTAAAAACGTAATGCTTCCCTTTAGGACATTGAGTGGCTTTATGAAAGGGTGTCCTGCTTCCTGAAGTAGGGAAACAAACTGGTGTAAGCAGTTTGGCATAATTATTAGTAAAAATATGTTCTGCCAGTCTTTCTGCAGAATATTACTTTTGCATTAAAATAAAATGTTTTTCTTCCTATTAAACTGTGCTTGGCCTTGGCTATGAGAGCATTAGACGTTTCTAATGGGAGGAGAGCCTGCCCCGTGGGCACCAGGAACGCAGTGCAGTGGGCCCAGCGGTGCTGAAATCCCTGCCTGTCTGTTTCTCACAGACACCTTTGAGTTTATGGCCCTTCATGGTCTCCATGAAGATGTTAAACAATCACCGGGATTTTTTGGGAAGCAATTCTCAGTCAAAATGTCTTGAGTTCATAGTAGTAAAGCGTTACAGAAGAAACTTAACAGTTTTCTATAAATTTAATTGCTGCCTTGAAGTAATTAGGTCTAGAGGACAGAATACTGTATATATTTTATTATCCATCAATTTCTTTTTTAATAGGAGTGCTGTGCTTTGTACAGGTCGATTATTTTTGATAGTTTCTGTAATTAATGTTTAATTATATTTTATTATCCTCATTTTTACTACATCACCTTGGTGATAACCAAGGCATTTCTAAACACTGCACTTCCAAGGTATGTTTCATATGTGCACCCCATTACCTTCCTAACATTTCCACAGAGTGTCAGGATTGGTATATGTATATATATATATATATATATATATATATATATATACACACACACACACACATACACACACACACCATTGTGTATTAGAAAATATATGAAATCTATCTTCTCTATTTTAAGGCAGAATAGCCCTAAAATGTGACTGAAGATAGGAAAAAACCTAAGCATCCTGCACAATTATCAGAATGGCAAATTGTTAATTAAGTAATTTTTTAGTACCACAGCATTTTAATTTCCCTGCATTTGTATAATGCCAAGTGGACATGAAAATACATCACTGACACTCTGTCCATAGGACTTAATCTGTGAGGATTTGGGTTTGTTTGTGTGCAGTACTGGGATGAATGTGTATCCTCCATCACACTTTGCCCTGCATTCATGAAAAGTCCCCTGAAACAGTACCCAAGGCAGATTAAGCCATGACCGTGGCCAAGCACTCCAACCCACAAGACGGACTTGATTCTCGAGAAACATTTGTTACGTCTCGCCAGTGACCCGCTCAGGAGTATGGGTGAGGGCTGGATCATGCTTCTGTGACTGTCATCACAGCAAGAGGGGTCCTGGCAGGAGGCAGCCACTCTTCTCTGGGGCCTCCCACACCATTCTGCCTCTCTGTACCATGATTGCACCCTGCTGTGCTGGTTCTAAATTGTTGCCATCTATCCGTTGGTCTCTCATTTTCACATAATTGTCCTGCCTATTTTTAACAACTGGCATTTCCCCTCCTGTTCTATATAAAACAGAGCCCCAGAAAGGATATTACAATATAATTTTCTCAGTTCATTGGTTAGCCACTTTGGTACAGGATGAAATAATAAATTTTGATGAATTTGAGAAGTTACAGCTATTACTGATGCTCAGTCTTCAAAGGACTGTCGTTGGATATAGAAGGATTTAAAATTAACCAGAGTGACTTTTGTTTAAAAGGCACGTTCTCGTCTAGGTATTTGCAATTTGAATTTATGGTCATTTTTATAAAGAAAAGAAGGGAAATGCACATTTGTGAGTATCTGTTTGAATCTGTTTTAGATGCTTTCTCAAATGTGTATGATATATAGTCATTCAAGAACCTTGTGAGTTAGGAAGTCTTGTCTCCATTTTTTACAGCGGAGGAGAGAAGCCTAAAGACATCAGATACTTAATCTAGACTGCAGAGGTTCTCAACCTGTGGGTCGCGACCCCTTTGGGGGTCAAACGACCCTTTCACAGGGGTCGCCTAAGACCATCAGAAAACATATATAATTACATATTGTTTTTGTGATTAATCACTATGCTTTAATTATGTTCAATTTGTAACAATGAAATTGGGGGTCACCACAACATGAGGAACTGTATTCAAGGGTCGCAGCATTAGGAAGGTTGAGAACCGCCACTAATCTAGAGCCATATAGCTGCCAAGAGACGCAAGCGGCTTTGGATGTCCGTCCCTGCTTCCCCACCCCCAGATCACACAGCCGTGAATGTGACGGGCCATGGAAGCCCCTGCCATACAGACCCCTATCAGATTTCAGGGCCCAGGAGGTGGGTGTGATCTCTGGGTCCCAAGGCTCTGGTACGGAGCCTGATGTGAGCACTACATGGTGCTTGAGGTCCTCAGTAAGGACGGACACTCAGTGCTTGCCGGCACCAGGCCCTGTTTGAAGCACTTTGCTGTGTATTATCTCCGTCCTCTTCCTGACTCCACTCTATGGAGCACAGCGCTGTTATCACCCCCATTTTACAGGTAAGGAAACTAACACACCAAGAGTTAAAGAACTCACCAGAGGTTGCATCATCAGTTAGAGAACCAGGCCCCCAGCTGCACATCCTGACGTGAGGGCTGTGGGCCTTGCACCTGTCGGTCCTTTGATAAGGAGGAGCACAGAGGCTCTGGTAACGGAAATGTGTCATGTCAGAGGGCTTCCGCACACGCACCCCTTTTCAATCCTACATAGCAGAGTTCAGGTGAGTTTTTTATTCTAAGGAGCTATTTTCCTAGCAAAGCTTAGAAATAATCATAGGCAGGACTGGGAAATCATGGAAGGAAGAAGAAAGAGCAAGATGTTGGAGGGCAGGTCAAGGCGAGCATTTTCGTGGTGGGGGGCATGGGATGGAGGGAACCAAGCAAGGATTTGGGTGCTTGGAAAGCGAAGGACTGCTCTGAGGTGGAGCGAGAGAAACGGAGCTCAGCTGGTTCCTCTTGTTCTCTAAGGAGGCAACCTGCACCTCACTTTACAGCCTCCACATCGTTCTCAGGGAAGCCAGGCACTGCCAGGGCTGTAGAGAAAATCAAGTTGTATTTACTAATGAACTGACCGTTTATAAAATTAACCTCTACTCAAACCTTACTCTTTACCTAACCAGGCATCTGTCTGTCTGTCCCTCACTACGACGCTGTACATTTCTGACACTAACTTGCAAATACACTGCATTTTAGAAATGTGTCATGCAATTTTTACCAAAATGAGGGATTTCATGATAGCAATGAAAATGATGTTGAAGAACTCAGTTCATAGGCAGGACCATTGGCGCATGAACAACCAGGATGATAACGTGGTAGGTATTTTTGTGTGAAAGAGAAATCCTTGGAAGAATCACAGACACTCTCAGTCATCTTTGTAAAAGTAATCCTCTTTATGGATCAAAAAAACCACAAAGATGTTCATTCTCAAGGGTCAGAGAATTTATTTTGAAGAATAATTATGCTTGATTCATTCTTCGCTTAAGACTGAGTGCATGGTTGCAATTAGGACATAAAAGTGTTGTTATAAAAATAAATAAATTTTATTTTTTAGTTTTTGGGTGAAATAAAAGCTTATTTTACTATTTAGTGTAGGACTTCAGCCTCTGTTTTCAGTGGCATCATTTCATCCTGCCCCCTTTTGGCACCAAATCAGATAAGAGACGTCTGTGTCCTCGGGCACATGTTTTTTGATGTCGGCATCTGTATTCTCATTATTATCTAATTTCTTCAGCATTAATTTTCTATCTAAACATTAGATTTTATTTTCTGCCCTGACAGAGAGTATGTCAAAAACTTGTTAAGACTCTGCTACAGCACTGGTAGGACAAGGAACATGAATAATACAGTTTTAAGTTAACAGATTTATATGTGAGGCTGATTTTCCTGTTGTAAATACGTATAATAGATGCTTAAGAAATGCTTGCTAAGTGGGTGGATATATTCTCCATCTGTGAATTATACGGTGAAATATACTCTTCTAATCCTAAGAGTATAAAACAAAACGATTAATGGGTATGGCAGTTCATTGAAAACACACCAGAAAACCACTGAATATTTATTTGGCCATATTATTTTCATCATTATTAATGGTAATGAATTACTATGATCATTCAAAGAACCAACATTTAATTATCTCCCATGCCCCAGGCACTGTGGTACAGAATACAGTGCCTTTATCTCTCTTTTACCCAACAGAATATTCAGATCCAACACATATTTTCATTCTTTCTCTTCTGGAATCCTTGTTACATGTTCACCCCCACACCTCCTCTCCTTTAGCTTGTTTCCCCCTTATTTTTTGACAGGTTAAAAAATACAAACGAAAAACGTAGAAACCCAACCACAAATGCTGAAGTACTTGGCTCCCGAAGGAGCAGAGAGAGAACCCAGGTGGCCTTTGGGTGGTGATGCTGCATTCAGTGTCACTGCAGATTGATCATGTGCATTTGTCCAAACTGAATGGTTACGGTTGCACATGTAATTAAGATTCAGCTTATAAAATTATTTTGTTAGAAATGCTTTGTTGTCTGTTTCTTATAAAGCCAATTGCTCTTAGAAATTTGATTTTTAACATTCCTTGGTAATGGCTAGGAAAAATACAAGAAACTGTTTTTAAAAGTACTTGGGAAGAGTGAATGGAAAGATAGTTTATTCCATTACCTGATGTTTGAAACATTATTTTAAAATTATAGAAGACATATAGAGATGCCTATGCGTGTTTTAGAACATTCATGCACTAAATGAAGTACACATGCTTCCCCAAAAGTTTACCTTTCTCTCTCACCATTAAGGGAACTAAAAGAAAACAAATATTTTTTAAGAAAATGGAAACAGTTAAATAAATAAAAATGTAGATCCATGAATGTTAGCAGCAATATGATCTCCTAAATGGATGGGTTAAGTACTTTTATATGCATCATTTCATTTAATTCTTGACAGACCCGATAGACTGGTACTATTGTTTTTCCACTTTACAGATGAGGAACGTGCAGCCAGAATAGTTTGCTCAAGGTCACCTTGCAAGTGGCAGAGCCAGGATTGAAATCCAGAGTTGTTCTGACCCCCAGCCCCGGACTGGCTACCCGCGTGCTGCTGTAGCCTGTTCTCCCAAGTGAAATGAAACTATGCAAGATACCAAACCTATTTCCCGAAACTGGAACAAATAGGACTTACTTGAAAATATTGTTGGTCACTTTAACAAAGGCCCTCTGCTTTCATCTTTCCAAGTAGAACTTTATTTGGAGGAATTAAACTTAGAACCAATACATCCAGAGGGTTTTCACCCATTCCTTTAGCAGTATTCACGCTGCTCTAGTTGGAGAGTTGGATGTGGTCATGAGCTCATGGTCGGGAAGACCAGGTTTTGGTTGCTGTTGTGTGTGTGTGTGCGCGAGTGTTTGTATGCGTGTTTTGACACCGTGGTTTTCTCAGGTGTTTTCCCGCATGGACTGCCGGTTTGGGGTGAGAGGAGGCTGCAGGTGTTGGTAGCTCTGCCTGGACTTCCTGGGGCAGTGCCGTTAGGACTTTGTTCTTTCTCAGCATCAGGCAGGGAGGTCCATTGGGGATAGCAGAAGAAGCTCATTTGGGGGAAGGGGATAATGTGTTCTTCAACGAGGCCCTCGTCCACCATTCATGTTCATCCACCTTCTCTTTTGAGTTTTTCTGTTTCAACTGAAATATGATTGACATATTCTTTAAAATATAGTTTTATTGATTACAGAGAGGAAGGGAGAGGGAGAGAGAGAAACATCAATGATGAGAGAGAATCATTGATCGGCTGCCTTCTGCATGCCACTTACTGGGATTGAGCCTGCAACCCAGACATGTGCCCTTGACCAGAGTCGAACCAGGGACCTTTCAGTCCACAGGCCGACGCTCTATCCACTGAGCCAAACAAGCTAGGGCTGATTGACATATTTTAATAAGGACCATTTTATTTAGAATGCAGTGCAAAGCCCTCTGGGTGATACAGAAATGAAAAGATGTGGTCACTGCCTTAAAGGTTTGTGATTAGTTTGTAAGTTACTTATACATAATTGGGGAATTAAAAGTGCCTGAGATACAGGTTTTCCCCACTATCCGAAAGTAGGGCATTCCTATGAAACCTTTCGTAAGCCCAAGTAGCATAAATTAAAGAAACAATTACCATGAATTTACATGGGGCAGATTTTGAGCCTTCCCAGACCCCCCAAAATAACCTACCAAGCCACACAAAATACTCTTAATTAGGTCCAGTTTTAGGCTAAGTGTAATAGCTTTACAAGCTTTCTTAGGCATTTCTGTTATCTTAGGACACAGCTTGCTACTGATGCACAAAATAAGTGAAGATAAAGCCCAGGTGCTCAGGGCTGGATGCTGAGAGGCTTGGGGTGGTTCCTGGGTAAAGAGCTCGGTGGGGCCCCTCTCGCTGCTGAGGTGCCTCTGCCTCTAATGGATGCTGCAAAGCAAATGATGAACGCTATTTTCACCTTTTTTTTTAAGTAAAAGTGAAAGTCCTCTTCAGAGTTCTTTCACTTAGTGAAAACACGTACTGATGTAGGTCTTTTGTAAAGTGAAGTGGCATAATGCAGGCTGCGGAAAAGCGGGGTACACCTGAACTTCAGTCTCCTCGGCAGGTCACCTGTGTTGCACCCACATACCAGCCTCAGCACTGTTACAGTGGGGCCTTGACTTACGAGTGTCCCGACTAATGAGTTTTTTGAGATACCAGCTGTCTCTCGGCTGATTTTTTGCATTGAGTTGACAGTAATTTGAGTTAACGAGCTCGGTCTCGGAACGAATTAAACTTGTAAGTCAAGGCCCCACTGTATTTCCAGTCCAGGGTGGGGAAGGTCTCGCCTGAGGGCCATATGAGACCCATGAAATCATTTGGTCTGGGGTTGTAGGAAGCAGCTAATCAATGATCCTCTCTCATCATTGATGTCTCTCTCTCTCTCCCTCTCCTTCCCTCTCTCTGAAATAAAACACACACACCCATATATGAAAAAACACACACAACTGTTCCCAACGCCTCCTTGTTCACTGCCTCATGACCTGTGGTGGGGACCAGGAGGTGCCTGGGTGGCAGGCTGACTTCCTAGTGAGGAGGGGTGATGGGGACGGAGAAGACTCCACGAGGCTCTCTGACACCTGCTCTGTACCCCGTTGTGGGAACGGAGAAAAGGTCTATATCTGCCATGCGTCTTCAATGAAAGCATAAAAGCTACTCCTTTTCCATTAGATGCGTGGTTTTCCTGTTCAAAGAGCTGTTTTTTTGCTGTTCGTTTTGTTTGAACTAGGCACATAGACACTTACTTGTATTTTCTGTGAATATGTATTAATGTGATCTGAGAGGGTCTGAATAGGCAGGATTAGGACTATTGTTTGGGAGAATTTCTCTTCCAAACGAATGCTTACTAATAGTACTCCAGTTCTTGGAAGCCACACTTGTCTCCTGAGGACCAGCTAATGGCCGTTCTTTGATAGCTGGTTCCTCCGAGCTTGGTCACCTCTCTGCACCGTCCTTATTGCTCTGCATTGGGAGCTATGCTGCGTGTTCATCTCCGAGGATGAGGTCCCCTGGTAATCCTGTCTCACCTTTGTCACTCCAGCGTTAATGGAGTACCACGTGTGGTAGGTGTCTAATAACTATGGAATGCTTAAATGGTGAATCACATTCATGAATTTTTATTAGAGATTCACATGAACTCCTCATGACTGCCATTTTCTCTAGGTCTGTTTTTAAAAATCCATCAGATAACCTTTTAAAGTCTATTTCTTAATTGAATGTAAAATAACACATCATTTTGTTTTTTATTATTACACTTTAGCGTGGAACACAATGTTCTTTGTGGCCACGGGCCCTTGACCTACGTCCCTCCCACTACAGAGTGGCTCCTTGAGGCCGTGTTGCTCACTGCCTCCTCTCATCCTTTGTACCTCCAGGGCCAAGCATGGTTCACAGCATATAACAGCTGAAAAATGTAAACAGCAAAAAGTAGTAGAGCATGTCGACCCTTAGAATATAAACTTCTTGACCCGCAAGGAAAGAAGGGCTGGCTCTTGCTCTGTGTTCAGTGCTGGTGCCCCGGCCGGGGGTGGCCATTGGGTGAAGATGGGGGGCTCTGACCAACCTCTGCATTTCTGAGGAAGCAAGCGTTCAGGTTCCCCACCGGCAGTCTCTCACATCTGCCTCGCCTTATGTTGAGTTTTTGTCTAATCAATCCCACTTTACTTATTAGGACATTTCTAAATATAGAGGTTATTACTGATCGGGAATTAGGTAATACAGCCAAGTAGCTTTAATTTACATTGGGAAATAGTCACACCAAGACAACATGGAGAGAATATTGCCAACTCCAATGCAATAGTATCAACTCCAGTCCCAGTTCAGGCCATTAGAACAATGAGGCTATGTAAGTAGGCTCATTGTAAACACAGAGAGGTCATGGAAGACAGAAGTGGGTTAGGTTGAAAGCCCACCTTCCGTCTAATCTGACATCCAGACAAAAATTGCAGGTAGAGACTTCAGTGGGAAAAGGATGTGTTTGTCTCAGAACGACTGGGACCCCTGAACACTAACGGAGAGAAACATATGAGAGGGAAATCACGAGAAAACCCCACAAACTGTCGTTGTTAGATGGGAGACTGTGCCAGTCAGCAGAGGGGTAATAGAAACCCGATGAGGAATTACTATTCCACATTCGACTTCTTTTTTAGCCAAGTAGAACTCATTAGGAGCATGTCACCAGGTAATTTGACAATTATTTGAGTGCAGTACGTCTGTGAAGGGAGAGAAAGGATGGATCTGTATTAAAATAAATGAAAACACTTCCACTTGATAAAAACTCCAGAGGAAAAAAAGCTCTTTTGGGTTTGAGCAGAGAACAGTGTAGCATTTTCTTTTAGTGATCAAAGAGTCATCTTCTGTGTAATGTCATCATCATTCATTGAAAATTAGATATATTGCCACTAAAGTCAGTGGACTAGTGTGTTTCCTGGTGTTTAAATAGTGGTAACTAAAACAGCAGACTGAGGATGCCATTGCCTTCTTGGCAGTGTTGAAGGTGCTGGGCCGGCAGACACTGACCCGCTGCTCACTGACAGGGTCCGGAGGAAGGGGGACGGTTGCAGCAGGTTCCCTCACCGTGGTGCTCAGGGCAGCCTGGAGGTCCCAGGGGTCTTTATCTTCTGCACTGGCTTGGCCCATGGCTGGTTAAGATGCAGTTGACCTTTTGAACTGAGGCACCTGGCGAACTTTGAATAGGGACCATGTTTTAGTGAGCTTTTGATATGGGAACTGGCTGGGTCTTAGTCATGACAACTGCTTTCATATATATTATTGATTTCATGGAGGAAGAGTAAGGGGGAGAGAGATAGAAACATCAATGATGAGAGAGAGTCATTGATTGGCTGCCTCCTGCAAGCCCCCTACTGGGGATTGAGCCTGAAAACCTGGCATGTGCCCTGACTGGGATTGGGACCCTGATCTCCTGGCACATAGGTCAGTGGTCAACCACTGAGCCACGCCGGCCAGGCAACAACTACTTATTAAGTGGCAGCGCTACTGAAAAGTATTTTTCTTCAATACAGAAGAAGGAGGGGTTTCCTCTGTTGTTTTTTTCTCCAAGTGTCATGTGATTGTGATGCAGGGAAGGAAAGTCTGTTGAGAGTGAGGCACAGGGTGGTGTCACTGAGCCAGGTGTGAGGTGGGATGGGTGGAGAGATGATTTCCTTGCTGTGCTCCTTCTCTCGTGGGAACCCTGTGCTCTGGAGAGGGGGAGGACTCCAGGGCCAACCTGAAGCACTTTCCTGACTTTCCCCTTCCCCTCAGTTAGAACCAAGTGCTCCTTTCTGAGTCAGCACCATCCTCCAACAGGCTAAGGTTATTCCTGCCCCAGGACCTTTGCCTTTGCTATGCCTTTAGCCAGGAATGTTTCTTTCCTAGCTCTCCATAAGGCTGTTTTATCTCTTAATTCAGGATCTCAATTTAAATATTACCTTCCTAGGAGGCTTTTTCTGGCCACATATCTAACATAGCTCCCAGCAGTAACTTGCTCTCACATCACCTTTATTTTCTGAAATTGTCTTGTACACTAATTTTCTTCTTCCTTATCTTTGTTTTCCTCCCTTCAACTTGCTCTTCCCCATGCCATCTAGAATATAAACTCATTATCATATTCCTAGATCAGTGTGCCACAATGCTATTTAAACATGCAATACCTGACTATTTAGTCAGGGGCACTGACCTCTTTTCCGTTAGATTGTCAAATTAAAAAAATGACAACCACCAGTACAACAATAGCCTCTGGTATGAATAAATCAAAATCATGCCTTTTTTTTTTTTGTCAGATCGGCGAAAGATATAATATATTTTTTGGTGTGCTGCAGAATTTTAGTAATTAGTTTATGTGTGCATAAGATGAAAAAGGTTGCCATAAACAGATAATGAAAGAAATAGATTTCACTTTCTGTATTTCAAGTGTTTCATTATTCTAGCAGAAGTAGTCAGAATATCAAATGTTTTAGGAAGCTTAGTTATAACAAACTAGAGGCCCAGTGCACGAAATTTGTGCACTCGGTGGGGAGGGGGGTCCTTCCGCCCGCCTGCTCCCTCTCACTGTCCAGGAGCCCTTGGGGGAGCGGGCCTAAGCCGTCAGTTGGACATCCTTAGCTCTGCTGAGGAGCTCGCCAGCCATGAGCCTGGCTTCTGGCTGAGCGGCGCTCCCCCCTGTGGGAGCACACTGACCACCAGGGGGCAGCTCCTGTGTTGAGTGTCTGCCCCCTGGTGATCAGTGCGAATCATAGTGACTGGTTGTTCCACTGCTCAGTTGATTTGCATATTAGCCTTTTATTATATAGGATAGCTGTATTTATCTCTGTCTGGAGCGAAGAGATATTAAAGCAAATTGTTAGTTTCTAATTTAATATATCCTAGCCTTTCTAAAGCTGCATGTAGTCCTTGAATGTTTCATTCTGGGTAATAAGTTCTAATTTTTTGAAAATACTTTAATGTTTCTTAGATACAGTGTCAATCTCCATTGAAATGGGCTGTTCTGTAGGAAAGGAGCTTAGTGTTCTTTAGCAAAGTGAGGAACGGGGTAAGGAGACCCTTTTTTCTCCGCTAAAAGAACTTAGCTGTATGCTTCTGTGATTAGGTGGGTTAAATCTAAAAATCTTTGCCTCATGGTGTCATCAGGAAGTTTAAATGTTACTTAAGTTTATCTTAATAAACATTTGTATTCATTTCTAATAGAAAGGAAACATGTTCTGCCACTATATCAGGCAGCCATGATCAAACAGGATGGCGCTTGCCGAAGAAGTTAATGAAGATGGAATCTTCGTAATACTGATTTATCCCTTTTCTTGTCTTTCTGGACCATAAAATAATAACATTTGTGTTAGGGTCTTCCAGAGAAACAAAACCAATGGTGTGTGTGTGTGTGTGTGTGTGTGTGTGTGTATGTCCACCCTCTCAAAAACATTCATTTAGTATACCATGTGTCACTAGACTTATGATCTATCAAGAAAGTCTATCACTCTTCTGAAATTTATTCTATTAAAAACCCTTCGGTTTACTGAAATTATATGTCCTTTGTCCCTGCATCTCCCCGTTATGCTCCTGTGAAATGATATCTTTGTGAATGAGCTTTCCTTTCTCTTCTAGCCTTTCAGATGAGGACATCATTGGTTCCTATTCCTGTCCACCATGAAATGCATTGTACTTTTCTTCTGTGTTCTTCCTGAATGTAAACTATCATTTAGAATGTGATCTTTTGGAGGTTTTGGACCCACTGAATAGTCATGGGTGTCCTAGGATTATGCCCGAGTCTCTGAGGGCCTCACTTGCCGAGGCTAAATCAACACTGATCATGGACAGGCCCCCGATAATCCAGCCCTGGCATTGGTCTGGACTGAGGGCAGCAGACACGTGCCAGTAATTATCCGAGGACAAAACCTTTCCTTGACGACGGCCATTAGTATTTTAAAGAGTGTTTGCCTTTTTAACAAGTGTGTTTACACTTCGGAAGTCCAGTAATTTCTCCCAGTGAGCCAGTACCTGCAAACAAAGTGAATGCCCTTAATTCCTTTTCCTTCCTGGGGACTTCTGAGTTTGAAGTCGGTCTCTGTGCCTTTAGTATTGTGTAACTTCTCCTTGATATTTTAAAAAATCAGAACGTGAAGTTACAGCCTGTAAACTGCGTACACACACGGCCCAAATGGCATTTCCTCCCGCCTGTGTAGGAATGTGTGTGGATTTGACAGATAACAGGAATGCCTTTATTCTCAGCGGCTTCCATGTCCCTGCAGTCCGGGTGGTCTGATTAGGGTAAAACCCATCATCACAGCAGGCCAGGTGCTGACACTCAGAATATGCAGCTGTCGGGAACGCTCCTCTGATTTCCTGGAAACTCATGCCCGCACAGCACCCCAGGCCATAGCTGCTGCTGGTGCCCAGGTGAGGGATTAGCCAAGTGTCGTGTGGCTAGCTCTTGTGAATCCTTCCTACCAGCAGCTCAGATCGTCTAGTTAATACCCAGCTAATACCCAAATCTGTTTGCCCAAAGGCTGTAGTCTCTGAAAGATAGAAAGGAAGAAGCAGAGCGGGAGGGAAAAAATAAATATAAAGACAAGAGTGTTGAAGTTATATTTATGTTTCCTTCCAAGCATCTTGGAAATTCCCTCTCAATGAATATCTCTCTATCTACCCATCACCTGTCTTCCAATCTCAGCCGATCAGTTTGAGTGCTTTTGCTCTTCTGATTCTGGAGTGCAAACATGGAGGTATTTTCTTGTTTGTGTTTGCGTTCATATTCTTCCTTCCCACTTCCTCCCATCGCTACCTTTTGCTTTTGGTGAATGCTTCCTCTTGCAGCCCCTATGATGGAGGATAGGAAGCGGGTTACTTACCAAGAAGACGGCTTATTTGAAGCTGCATTGTTGCAAGCAGATGTTCTTAATTCCTACCTCCATGTGTTGAGTACTCTATGGTCAACGCCCGAAAATACAATGGAAAAAGTTGAAGTGTATTTAGATTTTGAGTGCATTCAAAATAGAGAAATGGTGATAGAGTTGTGGACAGACTCTAGGCCTTATGAGGTGGGGCCATTTGTAGGGTTTAGGAAAAATCTGTGGTGGGACTAAGGCCTCGGGAATTCCCAGCTGTCATTTGTAACGTAAGATTGGAATGCTGGAGTTGGGGGAGGGCTGCCATCTCTGGGAATGCTGGAGTTTCTCCAGCGTATTTGTACAGTGAATGAATGAATGAGAATAATGGCCACTGATAACCTGTCTGGCTAAGTATAGTTGAGAAGGCATTCTTCAGAAAGTGGCACAGCCATCGTCCAATATGTAGAAGACTAGAATAACAAATGGGCTGTATGTGATGCTGCAGACGCAGCTGATGGGTGGTGGCTGTCCCCATCAACACCATGTTGAGAGGGACTCTGCGGTTCTTCATGATTCAGGAGGAAAGAATGTCACTCATGCTGGAGGCGACAGAGTCATTTGCTGTCCCTGTGCCAATATACACATTAGGTGACCTCCTTTTTTCAGACATAAAGCTGTCGGGGTGTTCGGAGGTGTGCAAACATCCTCCTTTCTTCCTCTCCTGAATTCAGAACCGATTGAGAAAGAAGACATAAGTGACAGTCCAATGTAGGTTGAATTCTCAGCTGATAAAGGGCAACAGAGAGGGTGGCCTTTGCTCTGTTTTTCTTCTCTTCAGAATTAAACGTGCCAGTCACGGTGGTCTTGGTCCTGAGGGGCATGTCCTGCCTGGCTCCGCTTCCTGCCTGGCAGGGGATCAGAGCAAAGTGCACTCTCTTCATAGAAAGATCCAGAAGGACCAGGTCACCAGGTGCGTTGAACCTTCTCCCTTAGGCAGTAACAGCATATGGCTCCCACCCAAGGAGGGAGTAGTGAGTGGGGTGGAGTGGGGCCGGAAGTGCCCCTTCCCAGCTGGCCCTTCTCAGGAATGGAGGGCGAGCTTCTCCCCTCCGGGTCAAATGAGAAGAGGGAACACTGACCCACCAATCGGTTATCTGCAAGCCTCTATTCTAATGCAAGCATCCAGAAAGTCCACCTGGTCTGCCTTCTTGCTCTGTCTGGGTCCTGCAGCCCTCCCTGCTGGGTGAAGCCCCAGGCATCTCTTGGCCCATCCCACCGGTAGAGGTTTTGCAGGACATCTCTCCTCTGTTCTTACGCTCTACTCCCTCACAGGTGATTTGCTCTGATTATCTTTACTGACCGTGAGGCACTTCAGGGCCACACCTTTGAGGCCCTGTAGGTTTAAGGGACTTGCCTCTGGATTTCTTTATCTGTTGGGCCACAGAGGAGGCCTCTCACAAAACTTTCTGACATCCAGAACTTTATGGAAACTCACATAACATACCCACCTTCTAGACCTGAAAATGCCCTGTCGGTAGGTCAGCATAAATGTCAAACCATGGAGTGAAAAGACACCACACACTTGACCTAGACATCACCCTCTCCATCATTGTCCCGTCCCCACCCCCCGGGGCTATGCTGAGAGGGGCATCAGGCATCCAGCCCACGCCCAGCTTCTGAGGAGAGACTCGGCACAGCTTTTGTTCCTCACTCGCTGTGCTGTTTGTATATAAGGTCTCTTCCAATTCCTGTGTGTGGTTCCAAACCAGTCCCCAGGGATGACGGGCAGGCTGCCCAGAGGTGTGCTGCCCTGAGCCTGGGGTGCATGGTGGGCGCTGTGCAGAGGGAGTCACAGGGCCCGAGGAAGGTCATGGTGCTCAGCTGGCGCGACACTGAAGCGACAGCCTGGTCCCTCTTGAGACAGTCCTGTTCTTAAATACCTCCGGCCACCTTCAGTTCTCTTTTCCACCAGTTATCAAGTCTCGTGTTTAAGACCGTTTCAAATGCTTAACATAAATACCACCGCCTCTAGCTTAAGCTCCTTGCTTCCTTGATGGGTCTTCCAAGGAACTTGTTCCAAGTCATCCCTAAGCCTTTAATCTTCAGATGTTGCATTTGTCTGAAAGAGACCTCAGGTGAAATAAGTCACCTGTGGTACAGGTCTCAGAATTCGGTTCCCTCTCTCCATTCCATTAGGCTCCTTCCTGGAAATGGAAATAGACATCTGTTTTAATTATGAATTTATACACTTATTATCTGACAAGCAAATCTAGTTTACCTTTCCATGAAATTGATTGCAGTGTAGCTTTTAGGAGCATATTTAACATCAATAAAAATCAACATTATTGAGACTGTGCATTGTGATCAGGAACAGAACAAGAAGATCTTTGTTGCACGGCGGAGAAGTTAACTGGGAAACAGGATTAACCGAGAAGGCCTCAGGATCACATGGAAACTGTTTACCTTGCTGCCTCGCTGTGCCGCCTTTTAAACTCTTGAAAATGCGTTCACTGTTTCTGAGAGTATGGGACTGACATCGAAGAGCATTTTGTACATTCCAGACACGGATGAATTTGAGAGGCAGTCCTCACTCCCCAGTTCCTCCAGCTTAGCTGGACAGGTAGATACATAACAGTGCAGTGGAGTTTGTAAGGTGACTTAGTGTTTTAGGTATCGCGCTGGCCCCAGCAAGGAGAGCCAGCAGCGTCTGACCGGCCCCGGGCACCGTTGGCGGGTGGTCCTGTGGTGGCTGTAGTGTGGGAGAGGCCATGAACACGGGGACACCTGTGGAGAAGAACGTTCTCTTGGCGGTGGCTGCTACCCCCAATAGCTGGGGAATGCTCTGTCTCCAAATCTTGTTTTCTTTAATCGTCGTAAAATCTGGAATGAGGAGACATGATTTCCGAAATGCTCTTTTTCAGGGGGAAGATGAGTGAGCACATCACCTGTACACTAATAGTGGTGCTGAATTAGGGAAGATAAATGCATCTAACCTTGGTAGTTACGCAGACTGCACTATTTAACATCTTGGACTTCAGCCTCCATTGGACTGAAGAGGGTACATAGAAAATCTTACAATGCAAGTTATTTATACCTGTAGTGTGTTTGTATAAAGGTGTCATGGTGATCTCGAAACAGTGCCCCATAAATAACTCGTTTCAAGTACTCAATGAAATGAAAAAAGAAAAGACTCCACCAGTGACCTTCCAATACCTCACCGAGCCCTCACAGCTGGGCTCCTTCTGGGTTCATGCCCAGGTCCAGTCTATTCTTGGCCATGTAGTATCTTTTTTCTCCCTAAAAAAAGAACTGAATAATTTGGCTTTCCTTGGTGGCCGGACAGTGATTGCTCCATGAGGCAGCGTGTGTAGTTTTACATCCTAGCGAGTGGCGTGAGCCCAATAACTGTTCACTGAATGATGACTCTTAGGTCCTGAGTCATCATACCTGGGGCATAAGCCAACCAGAAGTAATGAGAAAGGGAGGACACCATTATACTTATTTCATCATTTTGTTCATTTTGTTACAAAACAAATGTATCTTAGGGTCATAATAACCCATGCTTATTCAGTGTCTTAAAACAATGAATCATGTAAGATTGTGATGTTGACAAAGCAGAATCGTTCTGTGACTTTAAACCCTCTTCTATAGGAATGTTATTCCAAATCTTAGGCTAGTGGTTGTTGGAACTACAGCCTATAAAGCTGGTCAAGTTACTGAATCACACCCGGATGTACTCTGAGTGCCATTATAAACACGTGCTTTAAAAAAATGCACACCTGCCCTGGCCAGTGTGGCTCAGTTGGTTGAGCATTAGCACGTGCACCAAAAGGTCACTGGTTTGATTCCTGGTCAGGGCACATGCCCAGGTTGTGGGCTCAGTGCCTGTGGGAGACAACCAATTGATGTTTCTCTGTCTCTCCCTCTCTCTTCCTCTCTCTCTCAAAATAAATAAAACATTTTTTTAAAAAATGAACACGTGTCCATTCTCACTAAAGTCTCATAGAAATGGAACATGTCCTTGAGAACCATACATTAGAAAATACAGGTACTTGAGCTTATATTTTGAGACTAACTTCCTGGATCCTGGTAGTTAACTTAGCACATTAACGGCTGATGCTTTGAAGAAATATAAAAGCCCTTGGGGTAGCCCCCGCCCCCACCCGGATCTGCAGGTATAGGCATTAATCAACACAGACTCAGATTTGAACCCCAGTCACGAATCGCCTGTTTCAGAAAGAAGCCTAGTTTGCCCCAGAGTACAGAAATGTAGTAGTTATGTGAAAAAGAGAGAAAAAAAAGAAGGGAGGGAGGGAAGGAGGGGAGGGGAGGGGAAGGGAAGGGAGGGGCTGGAGCCTACTCAGCTACCAAAGAATCTCCTTCTGAAAACAAGTTTCTGGCACAGTCACATGACCACATGGTGGCTGGGTCGGGGCTCAGTCTGGACTTGAGACTGAGAAGACCAGCCTACAGGGGCCACGTTGAAGACACTGTGAACTTTGAACCCACATTACGATGAGCTCAGCACGACCCTTCCTGAGGACCAGCTGTTGGCTCAGTTCTGCTTGCATGAGAGTTGGCTCAGTCTTCAGGTATGACCCATCCTTTCATTGTCGCCTGGTGAGCAGGCCAGGGCTCTGAATAAACTGAACTCGCCTTGTAGCCCTCACCTGTGCGTGGATCACTCTCTTAGCCAGAGTCCAAGTTTCTTGAAGTTTAAGGTGCAGGTTTGTGGCAATCTCTGTATAATCCGGGAAATGGTTTATTTTAATATCCTGGGATTTTCCTTTTTCCTGAATTTGAAACATATAATGTATTCAGGTGTTCATTTAAAAAAATAGAAATTCTAAATGTGTGATAGTACATTTACTCCTGGTTCTCCTTCACGGGACATGTCAAATGCATGTCACATGGTGCTCACACCCACATGTTCAGAATGCTAGGCGTTCGTTGGCATCCCAGCCTTTCTCATTGTTTTGGAATGCCATTTTCAAGCTACTTTGGTTGTAAAATGTTATACTGAAACATTTTATTTTAAAAATTTGAATTGCTTTTTGCTTTACTGCACCATGAACTTGAATCTAAATCAAGGGAGGGCCATGCAGTGTGATGTCCGACACGCTTTGCTTTAAGAGGGCATTTTTCTGTGAGATGTGCTTGAGTGATGTGGGCTTTTCAGATGATTAATAGGAAAAGTCCTGGGGAACAAAGAAACTAAATTCATTGAAGAAAATAACTGAGGTCAACATAAAATGACTCGGAAGAAGGTAGGCAGGCAGCTTCGTGATGAAAGGAAGGAATGTGTCCTTTCTTCTTGAACTGAGGTGATCTAGATAGAGACTTCCCTTCCTGTTATATAATTGATTGTGAGTTTTCTCACGGTTACTTCCGCTTACCCATGCCATTTCTTACAGAATGGCCTGAAATGAATTAAACTGGTCTAGAACGGTTTTTGTACTTCTTTGTACAGCATTTAATTCGACTCATGAAAGTTGGGTTCCCATGGTGCTATGGGACGTGCGCGTGTCCGTGACCAGCGCTCTGTCAGCGAGCTCCAGGAGAGGAGCTCAGAGCTCCCTGTGGACTGATCCACACCCTCCTCAGCCGGGAGGATGCCGTTCTTTGTTTAAGTGAATTGAGGTTGGGGCCACCGCAAGCCACAGCGGTGGTACCGCAAGCCACAGCGGTGGTATTACTTTACCCAGCAGCTGTATCTTGCTTTCTGGCTTCTTTCTGTGTTTCCTACTGAAGAATGAGTAGAACTGGCCTTGTTTACCCCGTGATATGATAAAAAGAGTCATCTAACTTAGTTTATGCAGATTCAGTCACTGAGCTTTTGAAGGAAGATTCTTTTATCAGGAGTAGCTTCCAAGCTCCCCCTGATACGACTGGCAAACAAAGTCCAGCTTGTTGTCCTCATCGACATAAAATTAGGTGAGCACTTTCCTCCCAGATGACCTATAAATATCAGCCGCCACTTGACAAAGAGCTTTAGGAAACTTGTATTCAAGGAGAGGTTGCTGGCTTTATACCGTGTGTATTAAAAATACATAATGCTATTTAGCTACCATTTTGAGGTTTTCATGAACCTATTTAGCTCTAAACTGTAATTTCCTTTTCCATATTAGTACATCTTCAGTAGCTTCACAGACTCTGAGGCGTGGACTCGCCCCCACGGGCCCGGTGGCTTCTCAGCGAACGCTCCTGGCTCTCTGATCAGGACTGAGGTTTTAAGGTTTGGACCGCTGCTGTGGCTCTGCGGCCGAGTTGCTTCCGACTCATTTGGAAGCCTTTGGAAGATTGTCTAATTATTCATCTCCTGGCTTTTGACTTCGAAGGAAGACTCGGCTTGCATAGCTGGGGGCATGCTGAGCCTTAGGGAGATGAAAGGAGGCGGGGGCCACTCCCTTAGGAGTTTCAGTGCCACCGTGTCCACGTCCACAGCAGCCGTGGGAGCCGTGAGAGACCTCAGGGGCCGGCGGGAGACTCAGAGGAAGTGGACCAGGATTGAGTCCAGCTCAATGACCAGCTACAATCTTTTTGTTGAGGTTCTTTTGAGATGTACATTTGTGGGCAAAATCCTGATTGTGTTTGACCTTAGAAATTTTATTTTAGTGTTTAAAATTTTTTTCTACAAGTAGAGGAAGGAAGCCAGGTTTCTAGAAGGAGGTCTTTGGAAGCCTTATGTGTGTATGGTGATTTTGAAGCACGATGTAGGATGATAAACGTGTAGATCATTCCTAATTCTCCTGCAGCCTAACAGGGTCTAGGTGTCCAGTGGGCCGTCAGAGTTGGTGTAGGAGATGAAAATTGCACTTAATCAAACTGCCCTCGAGAGGCCCTACATTTCTCATTAAAAACAGCTGATGCCTTTTCTAATCTATTCAGTGCCCTATGGGTATGTATAATAATGTGTGAGATAGGTGGTGTGGGTTTAGGGGCTTTGTTGTATGAAAAGTATGTCTCTTTAAACAGTAGAGCACAGCTCAGGGTGGGGTGATGGGAAGCATGAGGGAGTTGTGGCCTGACCTGCTCCCGCTCTGCACAGCCACACTTACTGCGAGAACGGCAGGTGCAAGTGCCGTTGGGGAACCGACTAGAGAGAGGCATGGAGATGATGGCGTTTAGCCTTCGCACTGACCATAATTGACTGAAAGGTACACTTAATAACTGAACATTCCACTGCATGCAAATCATACCGCAACTTTAAAAAATGGTAAAGCAGTTCCTAAGAATCAACAACCATTATAAATTATCAAGTTAACATGTTTTTTTCTTTTATGCCTAGACTCTTGCTTACTTATGGGGCTGAAATAAACCTTTCCACAGTTTCAGTCCTTTGGCCACTTCTCAAGGAATGGTGGTGAATATTTTCTTTTATTTAAAAAGTTTATCTTTATTGTTAAAGGTAAATTAAAGCAGGAGCTCTGTTTTAATTACAGGCACACCTCGTTTTATTACATGTTGCTTTATTGTGCTTCACCGATGTTGCATTTTACAAATTGAAGGCAAGACCCTCCACCAGCAAAAAGATTATAACTCACTTTATTGCGGGACTTGTTTTATTGCGGCGGGGTCTAGAACCAAACCGCACCATCTACCTAAGGTCTGCCTGCACCTTTGCGCTTTTGCGCCCATGTGTTTGCACTTGGCCTTTCTTGTTCTCATCAGCTCGCTCTGTCTCTTTTTCAGGCATGTATTGGGGATTTTCGCATTGTACTTACTGGTTTATGTTATGACCCTGACCCCATGGCAGGGAGCCCCATGAGGAGTAGGGCCAAATTATTTATTTGTGTATCCTCTGCTCCTGACACAGTTGACTAAATGGGCTCATCACTTTCCTATAAGCAGCCCAAGAAGCAGGATTTTCCCGGGTCATCTTCCTGAGAATGACAGTGCGCTTACAGGTTCCATGTTTAGATGAAAAGGTCAGGAATTCAGCTGTTATTTAGTGATCACAGCTGCATGCAAGGTGCTGTGCTGAACATTGGGCAGAATTCACATAGGACTCGAGAGAATCTTCGACTGCCTTAGATAGAAACTGTGGATCAGAGCAGGACAAATAAGAGCTATCGCAGAGATGCAAATTGTGACATGAGTAGGAAAGTCGATTCTTCAGGGACTCTAAGAGAGCAACTCAAAGGAGGTGACATACAGGTAGAACCCTGACAGGTTTATAAGATTTGTGTTAGCCAAAGTGGGAGGAAATGCATTGTGTGTGTGTGTGTGTGTGTGTGTGTGTGTGTGTGTTTTCTTCAACTCAGAATTTAATCCTCTGAGGTAGGGGGAAAGAAATTGCCTCAATTCTAGGCCCTTGTAGGGCACAAACATTTGTTAAGTGATACTTGAAGGAAGGACAGGGCAGGGCCATTCAAGGGGAGATGTTACAACAAACTCAAGATCTGATGCCCTTCTTGTGCAATTCATATCTGGCAGGCTGACTCATGGGCAAGCTCACTCCTTGCAGACCTGCACTAGGCCATGTGCTCTGACTCTCACCCACTATGGAGTCAGAAAGCAGAGATGGTTCTTCCTGTCCTTTCTGAGTAGCTGTTACTGATTTCATTTTGCACCTTAGTTTAATTGTAACTGTAAGAATTACAACATCAAAAGTAAATTCTATGGTGTGACTGTATAGAGGCAATATGTACAGTATGTTCAGTACATGCATACTGGGGTAGATCATAGCATGTTCTTTTTCCTTTTTTAAAAGCTATATTGATGCCAGAAACCAAGGATGCAAAATTTTTCTATTTGGGGAATATTTTTTCCCAAAGCAAAATTGAGTTTTTATTGCAAAAGAACTATGGAACAAAGTCATTTAAAATATCTGTTTCAAATGACTTACACCGTCAGTACAATAGATATGTTCATATGCCATTGAACAACTATTGCCAGTTTTTGAACAACTGTTATCGCTTTTGAATGAATTCATTGGATCTTACTTTCTACCCAGCTAGAATTCAGAAGATCCTACTCATCTTTAATGGTTCCTTTTGCAAAAATACAAATTAGCTTCTAAGTTTATAGAACTTGTAATTGTGGCTCTTGAGAATACTTGGGTGGAATGTAAAATAAAGCATTTGCTTATTCTTAAGGCCCAAAGCGTATTTCTTTCCATCTATTCTGTATGCTTTTCAGCATTGAGAGCTCCTATCTGGAAATTGACAATCTGTGCTCTGGTGAGCATCACAAATGTGGTTCAGAGCAAAGTCCTCATCAACGCTTTGTGCATATTACCCAGTAACTCTCTAAGGAGCCATTTAATTTTGAGCAACTTGACATTTGGTTTGAAGAGATGGCAACTGTGAGAACATCCTGGAGAATCGAGGTTAAACAGGACCCCAGTTCTGTCATCCTCAGACTTCCCCCATGTCGTCCTACCTAGAATGAAGCAGGGTTACTGCCATGCTTTCTGTGGGGTGAGGAAACGTGTTTGCTTAAAACACTGCGTTTGTCATGGCTGCTTAAAATATTTGCAAAGGTGAGAGGCTAGTGGAAATCTCTGTTCTTTTTTAAAGTCTGTAAATTGTTGATGCTCTGGATGCGTTTGTTGGAAATGGCTGGCACATGCATGAATGTAATATACACAGTTGAGAAGTATTTCAGGGACACCTGAATGAGCAGTAGCCTGTTGTAGGCAAGAGCTCCAAAAAGGTGGATAAGAAAATATTCACCATGGAGCAGATTGCGGAATCTCAGAGGGAAGGCAGGGGTGGGTGGGTGGGAAGAGATTAACCAAAGACCTCGTATGCATGTATGCAGAACCTGTGGACACAGATAATAGGGTGGTGACGGCCTGGGGCAGGGGATGGTTGCAGACTAGAAGGGGTCAATGGGGAAAAAAGGGGAACATATGTAAGACTTTCAACAATAAAGATAAATATTTTTAAAAAGAAAATATTCACCACCATTCCTTGAGAAGTGGCCAAAGGACTGAAACTGTGGAAAGGTTTATTTCAGCCCCATCAGTAGGCAAGAGTCTAGGCATAAAAGAAAAAAAAAACATGTTAATTTGATCATTTATAATGGTTGTTAATTCTTAGGAACTGTTTTGCCATTTTTTAAAGTTGCGGTATGATCTGCATTCAGTGGAATGTTCAGTTATTAAGTGTACCTTTCAGTCAATTATGGTCAGTGCGAAGGCTAAACGCCATCATCTCCACGCCTCTCTCTAGTTGGTGCCCCAGCCACCGGAAGCAAATCCTGATCTCATTTCTGTCACCATCATGACTCTACCTACTCTAGAATTTTATAGAAATGGGATCATACCTATGTTCTTTCTATTTATGGATTTTTAAATTCAGCGTCATATTTTTGAGATTCATCTATGTTGGTCTGAATCAGTAGTTTCCTTTTTTCTTTTTCATTGCTGAGTGGCAATCCTCTGTCTGAACATGTCACTGTAGGGTGATCCTTCATGGAAATCTGGGCTATTTCTAAGTGTGGGTTATCCTTTATCATAAAAGGGTAATTTGCAAATCAACCGAATGGCAGAACAGCCGGTCGCTATGACAGGCACTGACCAACAGGGGGCAGACGCTCAATGCAGGAGCTGCCCCTGGTGGTCAGTGCGTTCCCACAGGGGGAGCCTCACTTAGCCAGAAGCTGGGCTCACTGCTGGCCAGTGCAGCGAAGGTGGCGGGAGCCTCTCCCACCAGCACTAAGGATCTCCCATTGATGGCTTAGGCCCACTCCCTGTGGGGACATCCCCTGAGGGCTTCCGGACTGTGAGAGGGCACAGGCTGGGCTGAGGGTCCCCCCCCCCCCCAAGTGCATGAATCTCGTGCACGAGGCCTCTAGTTAAGAATAAAACAGCAGTAGAGGGCTTTTTTCAGACATGGTTTGAATTGGTGGATCGTAGAGTGGATATGTGTTTAACTTTTTAAGAAACTGCCCAAAAGATTTCCAAAGTGATTTATCATCTTATACTTGATCAGCAATATTGATCAGCAATATTGACGAGTTTTGTTTACCCCACATCCTCTTCAACATTTAGTACTCTTCGTCTTTTTCATGTATTCATTCATTTCACTTATTTGTGGGTGAGTGTGGGTATCTCATTGTGGTTTTAATTTGCATTTCCTGAATGGAAATGAGGTTGAACACTTTTTCATGTGCTTCTTGACTGTTTGCTTATCTTCATTTGTGAAGTGTCTCTTCAGGCCTTTTGCCCATCTTTTACTGTGTTGTTGTTGTTGTTGTTTATTGGGTATTAGAGTGTTTTTATACACTACATGCAATTCGTATTTTAGAAATTGGCTTTGCAAATATTTTCTCCCATTCTTTGGCTTACTTGTTTATTCTCTAGGTGGTGCTTTTTGATGAACAGACATTTTTAATTGTGATATGATCCAAGTTATTTTTCCTTTTATGTTTATTCCTTTCTGTACTCTCTCTAAGATATCTTTGCCTACTTCAGCATCATGAATCTATTATTCTGTACTTTGTTCTAATAGATTTTAAAGACCTTTTTATTTTGAAATGTACATTTACAGAGGTAGCACATTGAGTTCCTATAATACCCTTCTTCCAGCTTCCCCTGACATGACCTTGGTCCAATGATCAAACATAAGACATTTACATCCATACAGTGCATACAGTGTATTCAGTAAACTAGAGACTCTGTTCAGATTTTGCCAGTTTTCCCTTTAAAGCCCTTGTTTTCCAGGATCTAATCCAGGGTTCCACATGGCCCTTAGTTGTCATTAGTCATTAGTTTTCTCCAAAGGTGATAGTTCCTCAGTCTTTCCTTATCTTTTATGACCTTGATACTTTTGACAACGACTACAGGAATTTTGTAGAATAACCCTCAGTTTGGGTTTATCTGAAAATTTGTTCCTGATTAGACTGATGTTATGGATTATTGGGAAGACCGAATACTTACAGAAATGATGTATTCTCATTGTTTCTAGTAGCTTTTTTGTCTATGATTATCTCAGTTTTATTTGTGTGTATTTTCTTTTTTAAAAAGCTTGCTGGAATTTTGAGTGGGATTGTATTGAATATTTAGGTCAATTTGGGTAGATTGACATCTTAACAGTATTAAGTTTTCAGTTTATGCATTCATGCTATATCTCTCTATTTATTTGGGTCTTCTGTAATTCCCAGCAATGTATGAGAGATTTTAGTTTAAAGATTGTGTGTGTCTTTTATTAAATTTCTCACCAAGTATTTGATATTTTTGTAAATAGTATTTTTAGCAGTTGTTATTGCTGATGTATTGACATTGTGCCCTGGGACACTGCTAAATTGATTTAGTAGTTTTCTTTTAGATTTATTCGGACTTTTTTCTATACACAGTGTGTGAGCATTGAATACGAAGAGTTTTACATCTTCCTTTCCAATCTGTATCCTTTTATTTCTCTCGCTTATCTGATTGCACTGGCTCGGACTTCCAGTAAAATGTTAAATAGCTGTGCTAAGAGCAGACATTTTTGTCTTCTTTTCAACCTTTGGTAGAAGCACTTAATATTTTACTATTAAGTGTTTTTGACTGTAGATTTTTTTATGCCTATTACGGGCTGAAGAAATTCTCTTCTATTCCTAGTTTACTGAAAGTTCTTCACATAAATGGATGTGTCAGGTGCTTCCTCTACATCTACTAAAATTATATGAATTTCTCCTTTAATCTGTTTATATAGTGAACTACATTAATTGACTTCCAACCTTTAATTTTTGGAATAAACACTGCTTAATTGTGGTGTATTTATATAGTGCTAGGTGATTTGATAATATTTTGTTTAATTTTTTTTTAATATTGATGTTCATGAAGAATTTTGGTCCAAAATTCTCTCTTCTTTGGTTTTGGTACCAGATTATAATGACTTTATAGGATGAGTTGGGAAATATTCTCTTCATTATTTTCTAAAAGGTTGTATATGACTGGTTTTTCTCTTTTGTCAATTTTTAGAAGAATTTAACAGTGGAGACACTTAGTCCTAGAGTTTTCTTTTGGGGAATAGTTTAATTACAAATTCAATTTCTTAAACAGACATAGAGTTATTTAGATTTTTCTATTTCTTTTTGTGTCAGTTTTAATACGTTGTATCTTTAAAGGAATTTGTTTCATCCAAGTTGTCAAATTTATTAGCATAAAGTTGTTTATAATATCCCTTTATTATGCTTTTAATTTTCGTACAATCTGTAGTCATAGTCACTGTTTTATTCTTAGTGTTGATAATTTCCATTTTCTTTCTCGGTCTTTATTAAAAATCTTGACTAGTATTTCTAGATGGTTATCAATTTTAGCAATCTTTAAAAAGAACCTACTTCTGGCTCTGTTGATTTGTTTTGTTTGTCAGTTTTCTATTTCATTAATTTCCTCTTATTTTTTATTATTTTTGTCTTCTACTTACTTTGCATTTAATTTGTGGAACTATATTACTTTTAACCTTTGCCGTAAAGGAATTGTTAGTTAGTAAGGAAAAAAGATTAATCAGTATGAAAATGTTAAAATAAGGGGAAAATGTTTATAAACAATATCATAGGCACTTTGAACTAATATCAGTTTTCTAAATATGAGCAAAGTTCACCTATTAGACCTAAAATAATCCGAACAGTGTGGTTGCTCTGGTTTTGGTGGCAGCTGCCCAGAGGATTGGACTATTTCATAGAAGGAACCATCCCATATTACAAATCCTTTCTAGTCTTGGCAAAGTAATGCCTCCTACAAAATAGATACAAGAAGGCATACAACGGATCTTCTTCCCAGAATTAAATTCATTTGAAACATGAAAATTACACATTAGTTTTAATTGATGTGTTCAGCCATGGACATTGATGTGAGAAATATGATAATTATACTTAATTATACATTAATAGTTTTATGCTCATGGATCATCCATAAAAGAATTTGGTGCCCCAAATGTTTTTTACCCATGTCCTTTATGAGGACAGTACAGTGGAGGGAAATGATTCTATGCTACTATGGGGAATGAATGATTATTGTCTATATTCATAAAAGCCATACAGTAACTGACATGTACCATAAAACAGTAACAATAATGATTATTGGAGGATTAATATACCTCCTACTTTTCAAAGCATAATAGGCAGGCATTTTAATGCCCAGATGAAAACCACCTTTACTGTGAGGCCAGTGGGAAGTATAGTGGTTTTGTGCAAAAGTGGTTTGGATGGCCAAGAGCGGGTAAGATATCCAAGTTTTAGTCTTCATACTCAACTTTTTCTACAGAATTTAGTATTTTTGTTCCTGCTATTCTTTTTCATAATAATATTTGAAAACAAGATAAAAATATGTAAAGTTTGCCATTGGCACTGGTTCAGTTAGGTTTGGTTTCAAGGAAGACTTATCCTTCATCCTGCACTTACATAAATACCCCGGTCGTAAGGTAACCTTCAGCTTAGCACTTCCTTTGGCAGTTATTTGATTCGGATTGGTGGTATGTCTGTCCATCTCACCTCATAAGTATTTGTTGCCAGGATGACAAAATGAATGAATGAAAGCAACATCTCAGTTGTTAATTAAATTTTGGAATGATTAATATTACAGACACTGACACCAGAACAGATGCTGTTCTGACAGTGGCACCGTCTTTGTGGAAGGCAGGAGGGGGCATTGTGTGCAGAGACTTGGTCAGTAATTTTGACCTCCGGAATCTCCAAGGAACTAGGAACTGGGAAATGAAGATGTTCAGTAGATGTTCGTTAGTATTTTTAAAGAACATGAGTGTGATGTATAAGTCACCTAATTTAAAATTATTTTAAATAGTCCAACATATTCCCAGGATATTTCAAACTTTGATTGATTGCCTTTTCCTCGTTGTCTCCAAAGAAAGATGATGGTGTTTTGCAAACTTCTTTATGACTTCTGAGTAATCATGCTCATAATCAAAAGATACACAGCCATGTAAAGGGCAAGCCAGAAAAAAAACAAACTGTGTTTTGTTTTGCAACTGCAACGAGGAAATATTTTTTAAATAATAGCAGAGAATTGCTTGGTTGAAAGAACAGTAAATTATTTATTCCCTTTGGAAAACTACACTGAGAGAGAAAAGCTGTTTTCCCTCCTTTTTGGATTAGAATTGATTGCACACTGGCATAATACTATTCAGTTCTATAAGGATTTGTTAGGATTTTTTCTCTTCGTAGGGTTTTTATTTCTGTAATATTTTCATGTAATGGCCAAGTAGTAAGTACCCCACAGAAATTTTTTCAGGCTTTTTGTGAAGCAGATAATGTAGTTTCCTTGTCAAATTGCAAACTACTTTCATCATTTACTTTTCTTACTAGCTAGTGTTGTAGCTCCTGTGGAAATGTATGTTAGTTGGTGCAGAATTTTGGCTGCTGTTAACGAGATAGACACCCATTGCTGTCACGGATCATTAGAAAATTGTAATGCTGATACTTTCAGGTCATTTTTAGTATCAGGAAATCTTGACCGCCTACTTAGTAACCTACCATATCATCACCAACTGATAGTGTCGCTATGATGCGATGGAGAACACAGGAAGAATAATATGAGGCCCCTGCCCTGAAGAGCTTAGAGTCTAGCGGAAAGAAAGGCCAGCACACGGCAAGCAAGGGCCAAACTCAAACAAGGGAGGATAGAGCTGTGCGCCCTTTGTTACAGGTGTTTAGAGCAGGAAAGCCATTGTATTTGGAGTTTCTTCCTTTTGCCTCCCCCAGATCGGCTCTCACCTCTTCTTCTTCCTGCTTAGTGCCAGGGAAGCCCACCTTTAAGAGCCCATTAGGCTCTCCTGGCCTCTGGCTTCTCATTGAGCTCAGCCAGTGAGGAGATCAGGAGGGAGGAGCCTGAGGTCCCATCGCCTCCCCGCCCTGCTTGCCCTCTGTTAACAGCCTCTGGGCTCTGGTCCTTCCGGCCAAGGGCGTTCAGACCCTCTCTGTTTCTAACCTCAGGCAGGGTGCTGCACTAGCCTGCAGTGGGGGAGGCAAACAGTCCCTCTGTGAAACTCTTAAGCCAGGTCCTACCTTACCCGGTCTGCCAGGCCCCTAACTATCCAGTGGCTCCAATAGTTAGGGCCAGTTTTACAAAGGGAAGCTCATGTCAGTCCTACAGGTTGGGGAATTGAGAACCGGGGAACAGCATAAACAAGAGCAGACACACAAAAGTGCATCACCTTTTAGTGATTCTGGCAATTCTCCCCTTACCATGGCAGCCTAGGAATCCCTGGCCTTAGTGTCAGACCTTTACCTGTGTAGGCCTCTTTGCCTGTGGCCTCTCAAAGGTGCGATTCTCACAGTTTCATCGAAATGAAAATATGAGGTGATCACCATTGATGCCATTGGGAGGTTGCTGCTCCGGTAGTGGCAGCTCATAATTGTGTGCAGGAGTGTTGCCTGGAGCAGCGGTCGCCAACTTTCGGACCTCATGGACCACCAGTGGCCCGCGGACCACCGGTTGGCGACCGCTGTTCCAAAGGTTTCCTTAAACCAGCGGTCGCCCACCTTTCGGACCTCACGGACCACCAGTGGCCCGCGGACCCCGGTTGGCGACCGCTGGCCTGGAGTGTTTACTGAGGACGTGAGTGGAGAATGTGATTTCCAAGCACCAGGTGTCCCTGCCACCTTCAAGTCTGTGCAACCTTCAGGCTCTTGGAAAACCTTGCTGTGAGCTTGTTCCAAAAGCATGGACTCTTTCAGGCTTCTCTCCGTCTCTGCAAATCTCTCTCTCTTCTTTCCTCTTGTTTTAAGTTCATTTTATCAGCAGACATTAGATGCCTGCGGAGTGCCAAGTCCTGTTTAGCTCCCTGGAATATGTAGTAGGGGTCAGGGATACAGAGCCCCTTACCTCCCAGGGCTTATGTTCTAATGAAGAGGATGTAATATGCATAACTGTCTAAACAATTGGTAGGATTTCAGCGAGTAAGTGCTGTGATAAAAACAAAATAAGGCGAGGGGTGATGGGACTGCATGGGGGGCGGGGGCTAAAGAAAACTTCTGAAGAGGTCATGTTTCAGCAGAGAAGTAACTGTCACTGCTTCAGACAAGGGAACCACATCCTAAGCAGAGTTTTCTTTCTTTTTTTTAAAAAAAAATAAATTATTTTATTTTTTTTAAATATGTTTTTTATTGACTTTTAGAGAGAGTGGAATAGATAGATGGAAACATCAATGAAAGATAAACATCATCCATCGGCTGCCTCCTGCATGCCCCCTACTGGGGATCGAGCAGGAATTGAACTGGTGACCTCTTGGTTCATGGGTTGAAGCTCAACCATTGAGCCACACTAGCCAGGTGCAGATAGGTTTTCTTTTAAATTGAACTCTAGTTTAAGGCAATTCAACTTTGAAATGCTGAATATTATTTGTTTATTTTTTTGTTTTATCACAGGCCAAATTAACATCTTAAGATGAACTTAAGAAAAGGTCTTTTTTAATTTGAAAAAACACTGACACCCAGTGCAAAATGAAAATGTGTAGCCCCCTGTCAAAAATTAATAAGAATTTCCCTAAATAATTATAGTAATGTTTCACATTGTCTTTTGTCAGTTAACATATTTTTACCATGTATTCCTATTGATACATGTATCTCTGTATTTTTCATGTTAACTGCAGTTAGAAGCTAATATGTAATATTTTAATTAATCTATTTTACTGTTGGGTGGATATTTTTAAATCTTTCCATATCTTTATAATGTTAACTATTTATTTTTAAATAATTTTATATTAAAAGTTGCAAGAAAAATAAAAATTCCCTTACACCTTTCACTCAGATTTGCCAAATGTTAACACTTTACCACAATGCTTTATTCTTATCTTTTTCATATTTTCTTCTCTTTGCTTTGTTTTCTGTATATGTTTATAGTGTAAAATATATTAGCATATATGCATAAAATTTTTCTCTGAACCGTTTGAGAGTAAGTTGCAGACATGATGCTCACTTTTTCCTAAATACTTCAGTGTGTATTTCCCACAAGGCAAGAACATCCTCTTACACAACTGCAGGATAGTAATCAAAATTAGGCAATGACCTTCAACTCAGGGCTACTTATAGGCCTTATTTTATTTCTCAAATTGTCCTCCTGATGTCTCCTTTTCTTTGCCCCGCCCAGGGTTCTCTTCAGGACCCGTGAGTTGTCCTGTCTCTTTAGGCTCCTGTAAATGCTTCAGTTCCTCGGGCTCTTTTTTTTTTTTTTTTTTGTCTTTCATGACCTGGACATTTTTGAAGACCAGAGGCCAGTATTTTATAGACTGTTTCTCAATTTAGGTTTGTTTCGTGTTTTCAAATGATTGGATTCAAGCTTTGCGTTTTTGACAGGAAAGCCACAGGAGAGGCGCTCATCCTTCTCAGAGCCGTGCCCAGAGGCTCGTGATGAGATTTGTCCCAGGACTGATGTTGTGAATGTCATCACTTGGTTAAAGTGGTACCTGCCAGGTTCCTCCCCTGAGGTTGGTGTAAGGACTGTCAGTAAGTGTCTTCGAGACCAGGTCAGCATTCCTTGATGTGTCCGGCCTGGTCCATTCTTAGAGTGGTGCTGGCCAAATGGTGCTTTTCTAACTGCCATGACTGGTGCGTTTACTAGTTGTCACTCCTCTGTAAGGAGGGGCCTTCCTTCCCCCTTACTCACTTAATCAGTGTGCACTCGTGGATTTCTGTTTTATCCAGTGGATAATAATCGATTATTCACGTTATTTTAACACTCACGTTACCCTGGAATTGATCTGCAGGAGTCCTTTATCATTCTTCATTATTCCCTTTTCTGGTGCAACAAGATGTTCTAGAATCATTTTGTAGTTCCCCAGCCCCAGACCTGGAATCTGGAATCAATCATTTCTCAGGGAGCCCTGGTCCGCCCTTCCCCCCGCAACCAGAAATGGTATTTAGAAACTAAGATTTGGGTACTATGTGTTCTCACTGATACTTGGCTATCCTTGTTTCTAGGCCCTTTCATTAGATAGAGCTACTATATATTATTTCTAATAATAAAGGGGTAATATGCTAATTAGACTGAATGTCCTTCCGGACGTCCTTCCTTCCAGACAAAGTCGCAGCGGGCGGGGGCCGTGGCAGAGGTGGCAGAGGCCTGTGGCAGCGGCGGTGGTGGTGGCGGTGGGTGGAGGCCGCGGCAGAGGTCCCTGATGGCAGTGGCAGCGGGCGGGGGCCAGGGCCAAGGCCTTTGCATGAATTTCATGCATCGGGCCTCTAGTATATAATATATACATATATACACATACATATATACACATGTCTGTATCTACTTGAGTATCCACCTAACATCTATCACCCATACACCTGTTTATCTACCTTTGTGTCAACAGAAATCAGGGTTTATACTGATACCTCCAATTCCAGTTCCGTTCCTCAGGGTTCATTCTAGTCTTCTCCCTTTCTGTATTTATAACTCCCTTTTCTGATAGTGAGAAGCCCTGTTCCCATTATCCACAATATTTTTTTTATTTGAGTATTTGAATGCACAAACAATAGATCCAAAGTTTCTAACACTACCACTGTGAAAAACAAACATACTATCAAGAATTCAAATAATAAGGTGAAGAGAATAGCCAAAGAACATATACACATAGCCCATGGACAGACAACTGAGTGGTGAAGGCCAGGGAAGGGGTGACGGGGGCTGGGTGGAGGTAGGCAAAGGTGGGGGGAAATGGGGGACATCTTCAATGGTGTCAACAATAAAAAAAGAATTCACTATCAGTTAAAAATGCTTAGATACAGTTCTTCCTACATTAGGGACAATAGTAGGTATAACTGAATAAGACATTGTTCTTGTTATTAAATTACTTCAACTCTTTCTTCTCCTCTATGGATGAAAGGAGTGAGCTGGCATTGGTTTTGTCCAAGTGCTTTCAGAACCTAGGAAGGGCTTAGAGGGTTCAGGCTCAGATGGGTGTGGGGTCAGCGGGGACAAGGTGCTGGGAGTGCAGGTGGGGCTGTCCTTTCTCCTCCCTGTTTTGGTACCACTTAGTATCTGTCTCCGCAAAGAGGACGGCACCTTGTGCATCTTTGTATCTTTGTGCTCTCCCTGTAGGAGAGTGTGGGTACCCCTTGCTGTGTGGCAGTCCACTTTAGTGGTTTTAAACTTAGCAGCTTAAAATAATTAAGAGAATTTGTTTTGCTCGTGGATATGCCATTTTGGCAGAACAAAATCAACCCCTAACACAGAAACTGCAAGCTAAGAACTTGTTTCCCTGTGTTATCATTTGGGGTTGTATGGCCCTGTGAGATTTTGACCCTCATTAAATGTGTGGTTTCCTGATGACAGATGTGGCCCCATGTTTCTTTCATACACGAGTGATTCCTGATCTTGAGGGATCATATGGTGGGAAATACAACTACATTTATTCAGGTTAAAATATGACCTTTCGAAAGCTCGGTATGATTGGAAGGTAGCCTAATGGAGAAAAATTTTTGCAATCAGTGTGCAGAGAAGTAATATATTGAGTTTTAATGGGGACATACAGCATAGTTATAACTATGAGGACAAGTTGTAACAAGTTATGTGGTATATGGAAGCACATATGCTCCAAGTGTGACTTTTGGCTAATAATTTTTACTAATGTAAATTACCAAGTGACATTTATAGACTGTGTTTGTCATCAAGCATAAATGTAGAACGCTGATCATCAGTTTTCTGGACAAATATTTCTCCATGGGTCACAGTGGATTTTGCCCCAAGCCTCTAATAATGCTGGGTTCTTAGGCTAATATATAGAGTGGCCTTCCTTGTACTACTATAGGCTGATCACTTGGAAATATCAGGATTCATCATCCTCAGTAATGAGAATGTGGCCTTGCTCTCCTTTGGGCTAAAGAGCAATCTCTTCCTCCCATATCTCTGAATTATTTCCACGTCCCAAGGAACACTGTGTGTGAGGCTATGGGTGGATTCTGTTCCTTTCTTCCATTTGAGTACTTTCCTCTGCCAGCTATGGTTTTGTGCTTATGAATTCTGCCCCTCTCAACAAGACAATACTGATGAATCATTAGAGATGCTAACCTGTACCATCTAGAGCTTTTAAAATGGTGAAATGGTTTTCAAATACCTGGTTCTTCTTGGAATTTCACATCACAGCTGTAGCAGCACGGGGTTCTTCACCCCCTAGCACAGGTGCGCCCCAGGTGCCCGTCTTCCCTTCCAGCCCCTTGGCTGCCAGAACTCAGTTCACCCCCTTCAGTTCCCACTCCGCATCCTTTCAGGTGGATGGCGGCAGCTGCTGGGCGCAGCAGGGTATTCTTTCAAAGGAACAGTTCGCGATAAAATGTAACACATTTATAATGTTTTTATATGTAGTTCAAGTGTTGATCTGTAAAATTCTGTATGAATCCTGGGGCACGGAAAACCCTTGATGACTGTTCGGCCTTCCTACTTGGGACTTTGCCATATCAGAGGTCAGCACTTGCCAGAGCAGCCAGCCCCACCTCCTGTGTGAGTGAACATCGAACGGGCAGATTTCAAATGGGCACAAATGTCCAACAAAACCAGGCTTGATCTATTGAGGCTGCTAGTCTGTAATTTGCAGTTTCTACTGAGTTTTTGTGAGGAATCCTTTTCATATACATAATACTTTTGTACGAAGTCTTGGAACATTCTCAGTCTTATAAAAAAATGACACGCAGAAATCATAGGTCAAACCGTGATTAAAAGAGATTGGGATGTGATAGCCACACACAAAACCACAGGCCCTTGATGCCACACTTCTCGCAAGCCAGCATCAAAGACAGAGCATCCGCCAGCTGGCAGAGTAAATGGACTAATGTGCTCCACCCCAGGGGGCGCATCCCGCAGCAGCTCCGACGCAGACGCCGTGCTGGGTTATTACTCTGTGCGCACAAATCAAAAGCACTTTTATGCCTTCCTTGGTATTTATGTAAAGGCGTTCTCTTAAGATTCTTTAGTTAAACACCAATTGTCAGAGTAGCCTTGATAAGAAGCAAGGAATTGTAGAGCCCTTAATTCAGTATTTGGAGAAATATGTGATGTTAGCCATACCGCAAAGCCAGTCAGAGCCTGAAATAATTAGATTTAACTTGGTCTGCCTAACTACAAGGTCTCTTATTCAGCAAAGGATGTAAGGGAACTTACCCAAATTCATACAATTATTGCAGAGTAAGTAAACGTAGCCTGTAAATGGACTCTGAGCTTTCTAGCAGCTAAAGTGAAAAGAGAAACTTGGAGGGCTTCAGTAGTCACATAGTCCTTAAATATAAACTTAGTCACCTGGGAGATGCAGACACTTGCCTTATATTGTGGTCCAAGAGATATTACTCCTATGTACCCTCCTAGACAGTGATACGGAAGACAAGATGTTTAAAACATTCTTGCAGTAACTGGAAAAGTTCATCCAGATGTTTTTGTTGTTTCTCTTTGTGCGTATAGTGATCAAAATGCTCAAATGTGGTACTCGGTGGGGGGTGAATGCATTGCTATTTTACCTCTCCCCTATCGAGGCCTTTCTTTAATGCTTTAATACAGTATCCAAATGCTACTGCCATAAACAGTATTTTAAATTATTAATCAAGTCTGATTTTTTAATATATGCTTGGGAATGAAAACAAATGAACAATAAAAACGTTTGCTGACAATCCTTAGTGCGTAAGCAATGGGAGGATAGTTTCCAGCCGTGCCTGAACAGAGGTACACCTATTCCCAAATCAAGCACTCGCGGTGCTTTTTTCCTCAATGGCCGTTTCAGCACAGTTGGCGTTTAGTGAGTAGTCTCTGCGGTGGAGCAGACATTGTGGTTATGCTTCTTCAGACAGATCAGCACATTGTTACTTCAAAGATCATCTCAGAGTGAACATGTTGCTGCTGTACGTGAAAGGGAATTTGTAAACATCTTTTGATCAGAGACAGGAGCGAAGGGTTGGAAATTACGTTCAGTGGCTTATAGGTGACCAGTTGTTGGTTTTAGACCAATAGACGGGAGGAGATGAAATAGCCAACACAGATTGAAAAGCATTATGGGAGATGGGAGTCGTAGGCAGGTATAAGCCACCTGAATAGAAACAAGCATCAGGTAGTTTTGTTGGAGACATAAGATAAGCTGTAAGCAGCCTGTAGGTGTAAGGTCTCAGGATGGAGAGTAAAGAATCAAGGTTCCCCCCGCTAGGAGAATGCCAGGGTGGACGGTGGTGGTGTAAGGATGGGTATAGTGAACCCAAGGCTGAACGTGTTGGTATATACCTGCTTCATATTAAGAGCAGCATTCCTCAGCACTTCAGAATCTCTTATGAGTAGACTGAATCCCATGTCAGTGACTTAGGAGGAGGGGAAAATGACGTCAGAGCTCCACAGGTGAGCCAGTGAAGTGATTGCAAGCGAGGAGCTGATTCACAGGGAAGCATGAGGGAGCACTGGTTCTTTAACACGGAGAGAAGAACCGGCTTTTCCAAACCAGCATCTGATGAATGATATCTTGGTAATACTGGAAATCCTTCACTTTAATCTTGCACTTGCAGTGACTGAGTTTTGCATGAACTTGTTAATTATGCCAAATAGTAAAACTTACACAGTGCAACAGAATTGGGCTAGAGTTAGGAAGCTTATGCAGATTTTACATTTTAACATCATTTTTATCAATGACAGCATGAATATATGAGTGACTTTAACTATACGAGGAGGACAGTTTGTTTTCTGCCTCCATTAAGGATAAAGGGAATCCTAAATTACAAAAGGAGAAATAGTTGTACGAAATTTTAGAATGAAATTGATTGCCATGTAGGGGGTGGGGGAGGTTGCCTGGCAAGTAGTATATGTGCAGGCTTGCTGTACATTAATAGGCCACAGTGCCTAACACAGTATTGGCTCATGATAGCTCCTTAATCATCAGTTCACTTTTTAGGTGGTGCATCAGTCAGGGTTTCAAGAGAGAACCAGAAACAGTAGAAGATACATGGATATCTATCTATATATATAAAAGGCTAATATGCTAAGTGTCCTTCCCTCCATCCAGGTAATGACATAACATAGCAACGCCCACTTCCTCTCCCTAGCAACGACTAGCCTCCTTGCAGTTTCTTCAGCCCAGGAACACGACTTGCTTTATAGCCAGGTGGAAACACTTTACACTGTAACCAAATGTCTGTGAAACATTTTCCCGTGCCTCATCTCATTTGATCCTCACAGAAGTCCTGGAGTATAGGAGACTCAGTGGAATCCTATTTTCTTTTCATTAGCTGGAAAACGGAGATTTAGAAAGTTTAGAAACTTGACCCCACTGAAAAGAAGTAAGAAATGGTGGATCTTGAAAATGATTCAGGTTTTTTCACTGTGCAGGATATAGTCAAACACTGCTGCAGTTAAATATCTTACCCTTTTGTTCTCCCTGCGTGATCTACAATAATATTCTGCTTCATGTTGATATTTACTGCTGTGTTGCTGAAAATTACCTTAAAGAGAAGTGGGGTGGCTTCACTGGGGATGGAAAAAGTTTAGCTAC
>NW_005871258.1:1624768-1708979 GCF_000147115.1 Myotis lucifugus
CCGGGAGCGGGAGGGGAAACCGGCCACAGCGCCCGGAGCAGGAGGTGAAACCCGCCACAGCGCCCGGGAGCGGGAGGGGAAACCGGCCACAGCGCCCGGGAGCGGGAAGGGAAACCGGCCACAGCGCCCGGGAGCTGAGGGGAAACCCGCCACAGCGTCCGGGAGCGGGAATGGAAACCCAGCAGGAGTGGCTGGGAGCAGGAGGGGAAACTGGCCACAGCCCTGTCACAGGGACAGGCGTCCTCTGGAGCCAGGCCGCTCTGAACCTGTAGGCCTGTCCATAGGCCCAGAGCGGCCGAAGTCCGGAATGTCCGGCCTACGCTTGCAGGTGCCAAGCGGCCGGGCTTGGGGTGGGAACATCCCCAGGACCCAGGCACTCCAAGCTGGCGCACACCCAAGCGGCCAGGAACGGGGCGGGAATGTCCCCTGCAGCAAGTGAGCAGACAGCAGGGCCCTGCTCGCCACTGGCTGTGGCAGCGAGGGGCAAGCAGTCCCTTGCAGGGCCCCCACAGAGAGCAGACACCAGGGCCCTGCTTGCCCCTGCAGTGGCGAGCCAGAGAGAAGACAGCAGGGCGCTGCTTGCCCCTGACCCCAGCGGCGAAGGACAGGCAAGCCCCTACAGAGAGCAGACACCAGGCCTACAGTGGCCTCAAGCAGGCAGGTCCGCAGAGAGCAGAGGACCATGGGGAGCAGGTCTAAGCCGTCAGTAGGACATCCCCTGAGGGCTCCCAGATTGGAGAGGGTGCAGATCGGGCTGAGGGACCCCTCCTTCCCCGTGCACGAATTTCGTGCACCGGGCCCCTAGTATATATATAAAAGGCTAAATTGACTCGCGCATGCGTAATACATATAAATTTCTTGCTGGCACCAATCGCACGCGTGTGTTTCCATCTGTCATTGTCAATTGTGAATTTGGTTGACACTTCTATTATAGAGAAAGGGCAAATAGTGATATTAAAATATTTCTTCTGATTAATTTCCTTTCAATGTGCACAAATTCGTGCACTGGGCCATGAGTATATAATAAAGGGGAGGAAGGTGGGTAGATAGATAGATGGATGGATGACAGATTGATCGCATTAAGTTGGCCTATATGGTCGTAAGGAATTGACAGGCAAATGCAGAATGCATGGGGCAGGCCATCAGGATGAGCAGGCTGGAAGTTCGGGTGATTAGCCGGGATAACCTCCTTTATGTGAAGTCACTGACTGTGGATGCTCACCGCATCTGTGAAATAGCTGCACAGCAACACCTGGGTGAGGGTTCGATTAAGTGACTTTATCCTAGCCACGTTGACATGCACAGCTGGCCATTCCAGGTGGGTAGGGGTAGGACTATGTTTGGGAGGTGACAAATCAGTTCTAACACACCCACTCAGTAGCAGGGGGCCTGGGTCTAAAGCCCAGCGCTCCGCCAAGTCCTGGCTCTGCCTGCCGAGCACATTGGGTAACCCCTTTGCTTCTGTTTCCTCGTATACAAAATGGGTCAATATGCCACATTTCTGGGTTTCTTAGGACGATCCAGTGAATATCTGGCATGAAAAAAATACAGTAGTTGTGGTTTGGTGGGTTTCAAGGTTTACCATGTGATTGAGAGTTGTGTCTTCACGTGGTTTGGGATGACATCCAGAAATGTAAGAATGCCTGATGAGCTGGACACAGTAGCAGGAAAGGAGCTGGAGGACTGTATGTTGGTGTTGGGACTTTAAAAAGTTTCTTTCTTCTTCTGTCTCCAGCCACACATCAGTCAGGCCTGGTTTTAATAGTCTTTTATTGTACAGAGCAAAGATTATCCGCTTATTTATCAAACACAGGGCATAAAAAACCATAAGTGAGCATGATTCTCTGAGGGCAGTGAAGGGCATGACACATCCTAACATCGGTGTGAATTCCAAGTGGAGTCATTAGGATCGCTGCTGCTGGTATGAGTACCAACGGAATCTGTAATGAGGGGATTCTTAGAATTCTGTGCCACTTAGGATGTGAGGACCTGAAGCACTTAGTTTTCCAGTTGGTTTATTGCAGCCTTAACAAGCGTGACTGTAGTAAGTAAACAGTTAAATTAAACTCATGAATATCTGTTATAGTTTTTAAAACATAAAATTGAAACAAACACCTTTTTGTACCAATGCACTGAAATGCATGAAGCAAGGATAAATACAGGAGAGCAAAAGAGGCAACTAACCAGGGTGATTCCTCCTTGGTATCTATAATAATAAAAGCGTAATATGCTAATTAGACCAGACAGCCAAACGACCTTCCAGACGAAGCCAGGGCCGCGAGGGCCGAGCCCCTTGCATCGGGCCTCTAGTTTTATAATAATCAGCATCCAAGATGATAAGAGAAGAAACTGTAACTAATGATAGAATCTTAGTTTCTTGAGAAAGGGAGGGAGTGTGGAAGGGCAGGCAAGAAGCATTTGGACTGAAAATGGGAGGCACGTCAGCAGATGGCTGTCCTTGCCCTTAGATGGGAAAAGTCACTAAGACCAACAGGGCTATTATGTAAGTTTTCATCAGAAGTTTTTCCCCAAACTAGCAGAGTTAGGCTGGCAGGAACTTGAACATGTGTCTTCAGAGCTACTCCTTGAAGACCTTAGTGCCACTCTGGAGAAAGAGCACAGAGCCTCCTGGATGGCTCGCCACGGTCAGATGTCCCACCAAGCACAGTTCCATCCTTGAAAGATATTTACATTACGATTCACAACAGTAGCAACATTACAGTTATGAAGTAGCAACGAAAATAATTTTGTGGTTGGGTCACAACATGAGGAACTGTATTTAAAGGGCCAGAAGGTTGAGAACCACTGCTCTAGACCCTAGAAGGCCTCTGAGGAAGTGAACCAAATAGATTATGTTAGTGGCCCAGAGAGTCCTAGGAGAGACAGTTGTAGAACTGGCCATAGTCCTTAATCAGTGACCAGGCCTGACTGATGTGTGGCTGGAGACAGAAGAAGGAAGAAACTTTTTAAAGTCCCAACACCAACATCCAGTCCTCCAGCTCCTTTCCTGCTACCGTGTCCAGCTCATCAGGCATTCTTAAATTTCTGGATGTCATCCCAAACCACGTGAAGACACAACTCTCAATCACATGGTAAACCTTAAAACCCACCAAACCACAACTACTGTATTTTTTTCATGCCAGATATTCACTTGATCGTCCTAAGAAACCCAGAAATTTGGAGTGACCTTCTTTTTCTCTCCAAGGAAAGAGGGGCACCTGAGGACTCTAGGGAGAGAGGCAAAGGCAACGCTGATCATTGAAGACACAAAACAAAGCAATGAAATGTTGCCACTGATATTGTTTGCACCGAAAATGTATTATCAGTTGAAAAGAAGCCCTCTTTCAATTAAAAACTCTACAAGACAGCTGAATCAGAGCATTCAAGTACATGTGTACCTTGGAGATATTGCATGTTTAGTACCGGACACCCGCAATAAAATGTCACAATAAAGTGAGTTGTAATTATTTTGCGGGTGGAGGGTCTTGCCTTTGATTTGTAAAAACTCAGTATCTGTGAAGCACAATAAAAGTCGGTATGCCTGTGTCCAGATTCCAGAACCTCATCTGGGTGTTTGCGTCACAGATCCTGAGAGGAAGGGGTGTAACATAAAATTCATTCAAAATCAAGTGAAAAGGGCCCCAAGCCAGAGTGTATTTTTGGATAAGACTTATTTTCTGCATTTTAAATTTAACCGAGTGGAATTCATCTGTAACCACTGTCTGTTCAACCTTTAGAAATGAAGGGATTGTCATTTAATGAGAGGTGTGCATTTCACTGTGGAGCCAGAACACAGTGTCCTTGCTTAGTGATTCTCCAGGGCTGCATTGAGCACAGAGGACACACACATTCACCCCAGACCCGATAGACCTGCATTGATACATGCAGATCCAGGCTTGGGGCAACCAAGCTTCTGTTCCCAGTAGAGCGTTGGATAGCAAAAGTGACATGACCAGTGTCCGGTGTCATATTGATGAGCCCATGAAGGCAGAACAAGTGAGGGGGAAAAGTGGAAATTTTCAGGTAAAGATAGAATTTATAAAGAAGATGCATAAAGTGATTGACTAAAACTTAGCCAATGCAAACAACAAATGAGAACTTTTTGAAGTCTTTCTTCGTTTACAAAAGTGCTATCTTGTGGGACTATCTTAAAATGATGTCAGCTAGAGGAAGATCAATATAATAGAGAAAGAATTGTCCATGACATATAGTTAGGGGGAAGATTTGTAATTGGTGACATCAGCGAGTAATCAGCAATTGTGAAGTAAGGCATGATTCACGATAAAGCCTAAGGGGTGTTTATTCAGTGACATGAAGATACCCCAGACCTTGGGGATAAGCCTGATATAAGGAAAGCGCTTCAAGTAAAACTCAAGGGAAAATCTTTGCAAAAAATGTCAGAATGGGTGGTCGGTCATTTTAAAATCTAGTTTAAAAATTCTCATCAAATTTATATATGATTTTATTTGCATGACTTAAACCTGACAGTTATCTATTTAGTGGAAGTTTGTAAAGAGGTAATTATCATTTATAGTCCAATTTCCTGAGCTGTAATTTAAAAGAAGAGACAACTTGTCATATAAAACGACGACTACTCTTTAAAACTTTTGAGCAGTTCCTGCAATTTTCATAATTTTCCTTTATGCAAGATATTTATTTCACTGTTTTAATTCACTTACTAGTTTTTTATTCACTCGGCAGATATTTATAGAGTGTTTACTGTTGTCAAGCACTGTTCCAAATGCTGGGGATAAAGCAGAAAAGAGTCTATACTGTGTATCATTGGTTTCAAGATGAATATTTTCTCACATTTTAACATCTCTGAATTGGAATGTGACTTAGAGTCTATTATGTGTCATAATTTTGTTGACGGAAGTTTTTCTTCCTAAATTGCACACAACATTGTGGTACAGCTCACAACTGACAACATCTTATAATTGTTGGAATAGAGTATAATGAAACAATTATAGTTACACACACATACACACCTAAGCAACTATTTCATGTTTATTGATTGGGAAAATAGAGATTATTCTCCTGAGAAACTCATTTCTGTACTTCTAGGAAAAAATGGCCCCCATATAGAATGCTGTGTCTGTTCTTGAGAGTTGTAAATTGAGAGTAAAAATTTTTTAATTAGCAGAGAAGATGGAATACAGAAGAATGTAAATGCTAAACTTCCCTGTGTTTCTGCCCTCATTATGCATGAGAGGTTTAAGTGACAGCTTAATCATTTCAGCGCTTGTGTTATGTAGGAACTTGGCAATGTGTATGTATGTATCTTATGTTACTGTTTTTTCTCTGTGTTTTATTCTGTGACTAAAATCAATTTAATTACTTTATAATATTGCTATAAGTAAATCCAATTATGAAAGTCTGAATCATTCAAGAAAGTTAAATTAGGAGGTGATTCTTTCCTTTGAACATGGAATTATCATAGAATTTGCTCAAATGAGACATTGGAAAACAACTTTGAATCATAAATTCAGTTTGCATGCAGTTTCAAAAGCATGCTGTCATGAAAAGGAGGTAAACCTGCATTGATGAGGTACACCTGGATGATGAGGTACACCTGCATGATGAGGTGCACCTGCATGATGAGGTACACCTGCATGATGAGGTGCACCTGCATGATGAGGTACACCTGCGTGATGAGGTGCACCTGCGTGATGAGGTGCACCTGCATGATGAGGTACACCTGCATGATGAGGTAGACCTTCCTATGAGGTACACCTGCATGATGAGGTACACCTGCATGATGAGGTACACCTGCATGATGAGGTGCACCTGCATGATGAGGTACACCTGCATGATGAGGTGCACCTGGGTGATGAGGTACACCTGCGTGATGAGGTGCACCTGCGTGATGAGGTGCACCTGCATGATGAGGTACACCTGCATGATGAGGTACACCTGCGTGATGAGGTGCACCTGCATGATGAGGTACACCTGCATGATGAGGTACACCTGCATGATGAGGTACACCTGCATGATGAGGTGCACCTGCATATGAGGTACACCTGCATGATGAGGTACACCTGCATGATGAGGTCCCCTTTATTATTGCAGTACACCTGCATGATGAGGTACACCTGCATGATGAGGTACACCTGCATGATGAGGTGCACCTAAATGATGAGGTGCACCTAAATGATGAGGTACACCTGCATGATGAGGTACACCTGCATGATGAGGTCCACCTTCCTATGAGGTACACCTGCATGATGAGGTACACCTGCAGGATGAGGTACACCTGCATGATGAGGTGCACCTAAATGATGAGGTATGCCTGCATTGTTAAGTTGAATAAACAATTGAATTCAGCTGAATATATTAAAAAACACATAGTAAGCTGTACATTTATCTTTATTTAAACATTATCCAGAAGTCACCCACTGGGAATTAGAATTTATCACTCATTGATTTTAAACAAATGCTCAATTTTTCTGATCATAAAAAAGAAATATTTCCTCCATTGTATATTTATAAGCCAGTACTAATTGAAGCATGTGGCTCCCAGATTTTAAGACTTTATATGGCTATAAATTATTTATACTGTTTATTAAAGTTTATAATTTTTAGTGCATGAGCTTACAGTTTCAGCAGTCATGAGCAAACATACTTCCTAATATATCTGAAATCTGTATTCCATGAGCAGTGTTAGTGACCACACATGGAGTTCTGTAGGCGCACCCAGAAGGGATCTCACTTTCAGATTTGAGGAGCAAAGCAGAGACTTAAATGATGCACAGGGGCAGAGGGATAAACATTTGCAAAACCTAGACGTGTAGGAGAGAACTGGAAGAGACTGGGACTGGGAAGTGTGCAGGGAATTAAGAGATACATCTGTGCCAGAACCTGAAATGCCTTCTTAGCATTTGGCCTTTCCTTCTAAGGGCACAGCCATTAAAGTGTCTCAAGCGGGGGGCTGGGGGTGTGATGTGATGAGACTGGTGTTTTGGAAAGACCACTGTGGCTGCAGTGAGTTCAGCTGCCTGTGGGGAGATGAAGGGACTGCAGCAACTAGAGAAGAAGGAAGGGAGGTGGGAGCTAGACTAGCTCCTGCAGGAGCCGAGGAGAGTGCAGAGTAGAGCTCCTCAGGGAAATGTGGTGATGCGCTGAATGAAAGGAGCCCGGAGCCATGGAGGCTGATTCCCACAGTGTCAGCGTGGGTAGTTGGGGGTCGGTGGGTGGTGCCATTCTCAGAAATAGTGATCACGGGAAGAAAAGCCGGGTGGGGGGCAGGGCGTCAAGATAATGAGTTCACTCCCGCTGGCCGTGGAGAAAGGCAGGGAGCGCCAGGGCTTAGAGCCAGCAGGGTTTAGCAGAACCTATTGGAACCTGGGAGAGGCCTAGTGGAGTCACTCAGATGGCGCGTAGCCCAAGCACCCAAATGAAGCCCCAGTCTGCCTGGTTATGTTCAGCTTTTTCCAGCTGTGCTGTGTAACCCACATGCAGGTGACATCCTGGCAGGAAATGGAAGCCTCAAATAATCTGCACTGGAAAGGCAGGGTACCTCAGGAGTTTGGGCAGGAAATTTAAAAACATTCCCATCAAAAAAAAAAAACCTTGCTTCTTTCTCTAGTGCCATAATATCAGGGGGACTTTCTGCAATAAATTCTTAGCTGGAGGGCATGCATGCACACACGTGCATTTGCACATTCTGTTCCCTCAAATGACAAGGAGGGACATTGCCATTAGAGTGGAGCATGCATTTCTGCACGGCTGTGCCTAATCCTGTATCCGCAGCTCTGTAGGAGGAGGAAAGTGACTAGCATTGTGCCCTCCATGGATGCTTTCTAGGGTCCAGCCATCAGGGGAATGTGCCAGACCTATTTCTGAGGTCGCCCAAGCCTGCCAGACAGCCTTTCGTCATGGGCATTTCCCCCTTTGACTGTACCCATGGTTACCGCTCCATTCCTGCCCAGGGTAGTGTTAGCAGCTGTTGGAACCACATTGCCAGCATCCTGTGACCCTCAGAGAATCCCAGGCCTGGTCTGGCCACCCAGACACTCTCAGTCAGTAAATCCCATTGTATCCGGTGCCCACTGTGTCCTTCTGGGCATTGCACCAGCCCCCGGGAGATGTACTCCTTTCAGCGGCCTCACCAAATGCTGAGCAGGCTTTCCTCCAACAGGACCCTGGAAAGTGCCCCTGGGGTGTGTATGTGTGTGGGGAGGGGGGGGGAGGGAGGTAGAGGGGGGTGGTATTTGAAGGCAGCAGCGGTCCCTGTGAAGAAAAGAGGAAAAACCAGGAGCTTCTGAATGGGCCCTGGTAGTTAATGAGGAGAGAACCAGGGCTGGGCTTGAATGGCAGAGCTGTGTACTAGGGACATGTTTTGTTTGCTGCGTACTAGGGACATGTTTTGTATGAGAGCCCTTTCCGAGGCCGGCTAAACTTGATTTACAATGTGCGACTCACTGGGGAGTCATCTAACTGGTCATTCCTGGGCCGGAAGTACAGCACCAACTTGTGTCCTTGCAGCGTTAATGCTGTCTTCACACAACTGCAGGCAGACCTTCTTGCCAGTATCATTTCTCCTGCTAAGTTACAGCCTCCGCACAGGGCCCACTCTTCCTGCACTTGAATAAAAATTCTTCTGGACTCGTAATTCCTATGACAGCCCCGATGCTGTGTGTTCTCATGGCCTCACGTGGAAATCTTTATGGGATCATTGTGGGGCCGTTAAGTGGTTATTAGTACCACGTCACTTAACAATAAAGCCCTAAGAAGCCACTTCAGAGCGTGGCCCATTATGACTCTTTAAAGTCTAAATAGCTGGGCTATTTCCAAACATACTTTTGGAATGCATGATGAGGTACAAATAGCCAAAGACATTTGTCTACCTTAGGGACTCCCACATTTCTTTCTGATTAAACAGAACACAAAACAAAACTCTGTTTCTCTTGCATTTCTATTTCACAGGGGCTTGATTTGTGACCCCTATTTTTCTTGGCCATTGGGGCTTAAAATTTTACTTGGGCCCACATGGCTTATGTAGAAAGGGTGGAAAAGATGCTCGTATGTGGGTAGCTCTCATAAAAACTGCTCAAACGTTGGGTCAATTGCGCGTCGTTCAGATAGCAGACTTGTCGGTTCTTTTCTCCCTCAAATCCTTATGTCAGCAATATTTCTTTCATGATAACATTTATTTATCAAAGTTTATGCTACTTTGACTTTTTATAAAATGCCAGTGAAGATAAATGGATCGATTGACCCCAAGAGCAGTTTATTTATCCCTTTAGTCACACTTCAGTGGCAAAATCAATACCCCTGTGAAATATCTTGATATTACAGCGGTTCCAGTAAACAGTGACATTCCTGAGATATGTGCAAGGGGAACTAAAATTTATTATCAACTTAGATTTTTTAGTACCTGTATTGATTTTCCTAGAGAAGCTTGTGAATTTTTATTTATCTGTGGCTGAGCAAGTGACCTTTGTTTCACAAAACTGCAGCGTAAACTTGCCAAGATTAGGGGAGTTGGGAGGACTGACGTATATTGGTGAATGTGCGGTGAAAACAGAAAAGTAAATAAGAAGGTTTTTGGTTTTGTCCAGAAGTGGGCTTTTTTTTTCTTTCTCAAATATTTAGCATTCTTTAGTGTTGCCAAATCCACACATTTGAAATGCACAGTACTTATTAAAGACATCCTGGGCCTAGACCCCTGAGAAGCGTTTTAGGGTAACTGGCATTAGAACTGGGCTTGGTTTTGAAAATGAGGTTAGCGTAAGCAGAAGCAGGAGAGAAGAGGACAGAGGACAGGAAGGAGGCTGGTGTGCAAGGAGGAGAAAGGGAGACGAGGGGGAGGTGTGCCCATTGGGAGCAGGGGCAGTCATAGGAGATAAGGTTGGTCAACATGAGGATACCAGTCAGCAGGGCCTCGAGGCAGTGAGAGCTGTTTTAGTATTTAAGCTGAAATGGAAATGTATTACTGAAAAATTGGTCTGGTGGCAGGAGGTGTGCGGAGTGGGCAGCTGGAAGAGTCTGCGTAAGGCAGTGGAGCTGGGTCCGGCGCTGGGTGCAGCCATGAGAGCTAGAAGCAACACGTGGTGGGCCAGTGTTAGTACGAGCAACTACAGGACTAAGAACGATGCTGGGAAAAAGGAGCTGATGAAAGAGAAGGCGTTCAACGTGTGGTTGCTTATGGAAGGGCTCTTCCTGATCACGACCTTGTTTTGAGATTTGAGATGTGGGGGTCATGGTCAGTTTCAAGGGTTAGGGCTTTGGGATCCCATGCCGATGCGAGAATGCTGGCTGGGAGCTGCCCGGCCCTCTGTGTGCCTTGGCGTCCTCATACAAGTTGTGTCCCCTAGGGCTGGAGTGACAGTTGAATTCAGTAACAGCATTGGGCATCACTTTGGGCGCGGGGCAGGTGCTCAATGCAGGAGTAGCTGTTATTTTGAGGATTACGTAGAGGAACATGTTAAGACCTAAGAAGGCCAAAACAAAAAGCAAAAGCCATGCAAACTCAGATTTCTCTCACTCTGCAAGCACGTTTCTGAATTAGTGGGGTGGGGGGGGGGCGACGGGGTCCATTTCTGTCTGTGTTCTGTCTATAAGGCTATGGGGTGCTCAGTGGACATTGCAGAAAGGGTTGGAAGAAGGAAATTTTTAAGGCTTATTGACCCAGCTTATCAGATAAACTCTCTGGTATGTTTCCAAGGTTAATCATTTGTTTCTTTCTTATCAGTTCACAATTTATGTTATTTATTAAACTGGCAGTTCATAATTCTGTCTGTGGGCCAGGGCTCTCAAATGTGTAATATTCACTTGCTGTGCCTATGTCATGTATGCCCAACTAAACACTTCAATTCAGTATTAACTGGACTTGCCAACTGTATCTTCATCACAATTCTGGACAAATAAAAAGGTATAACATGTATATTTTGCTCCTAAAGGGTATCTTATCAGAAAGAAAGACTATAAAATTATGATATAAAAAAGTAAATAAGCCCTAACTGGTTTGGCTCAGTGGATAGAGTGTCAGCCTGCGGACTGAAGGGTCCCGGGTTCAATCCGGTCAAGGGCACATGCCAGGGTTGTGGGCTTGATCCCCAGTAGGGGGCATACAGGAGGCAGCCAATCAATAATTCTCATCATTGATGTTTATATCTCTCTCTCCCTCTCCCTTCCTCTCTGTCACATCTTTGTCACATCAATTTGCATATTCCCTCCTTATTGGCTGTTGGTGCCACCATCTTTATCGTGAAGTGATGGTCAATTTGCATATTACTCTTTTATTAGATAGGATGTCTTTCATTTAATTTTGGCAAATAAAGTAACCATTATTTGAATAAATCTTCACAATACTATTGAAGACATAAAATAATAATAAAATAAAAGTAAATCTCTTCTTTAGAATGTATTGGGTGTGTTTGCAAAAACAGTTCATTTACATCTAGGGTAAATAACTGTTAAAAAAGACAGTATTTTTGACAGGGAATAGAATGACCACAGGAAACACCTTAACTAGCCCTTTAAAGTCCTTTGACTGAACTCTGCTCACTTCAGATGGGAGCTCTGACAGGTTCTTGAGTAGAGCTTTATGCAAAAAAGCGTCAGGTACTGATGGGGAAAGTACTTCTGGAACCAGATATGGCCGCAGACGCAGCAGGAGTGAGTGGCATGGCGGGTAGGGGGCTGCAGCATGGAAGCAGGTCGGCTGTACTTCTCTGTATTTCTGGAGCTTGGGGAGAATAGGAGAGACTTTAGGTGGTATTGGTGGGAAGTTCCTGGACACTGAGTGTTGGGGTCATCCCATAGTACACAGTTCCATACAAATTTAAAATCGCATATAAATGCTGTATTCCTTATACTAGTACACCTCACTTAGTCCTCCCTGGTTGTTTATTCAGAAACATAAAGTGAACAGAATATTCTTGAGTTTTCTGTGGCCAGGTGATTTCTCAATAGAAATTTAGTTTTTTTTAAAAATGGAGGGACAACAACAAAAAGAACAGGAATAGACTTATAAGTACAAAGAACAAACTGACAGTTGCCAGGGGAGAGGTGAGTCGGGGGACGGGGTGAAAAAGGACAAGGGATTAAGAAGTACAAATTGCCAGTTACAAAACAGTCCCAGGGATGTAAAGTACAGCATAGGGAATATGGTCAATAATACTGTGATAGCTATGTTGGTGTCAGATGGGTACTAGAATTATCGGAGTGATCACGTCGTAAGTTATATAAATGGCTAACCACTGTGCACACCTGAAACTAATCTAACATTGTAAGTCAACTGTAATTGAAAAAAGAAAGTGGAGCAGGAGAGAGAGAGCCGGAGGGGAGGGCCAAGTGGGAGAGAAGACAGAAAGGAGGCTTTGATATTTAGAAGCAGCTACTAGGGGTGCACAAGTACAGTTTCTTACTTGACTCAGTTCACCTTAAATCACTGCCACCAAGTCCCAGACGTGCTGTTCTTTCTGTTTCACTGGCCTGTGTAGAAAGTACAGCCTAGGCCTTTATTGCACTCGGCACCATGGCCAGGAGGTTCTGCAGACAGGGTCAAAGGTCAGGCTTTACCAAGGGTAAGGGTTTCCTCTGCAGTGAGCTTGGTGGCCTCTCAAAACCTGACTTCAAAACCTTGGTGAATAGGCGCAGTTACATAATGTGTAAGTGAAGGCTCTGACCCTCCTTCCACACAACCTCTTCTCTTTAGAGAATTTCATCATGTCATCTTATTAAAATCAAAGGTATGTTTCTACACTGTGTTATTGAAATGCAGATCAACTTCAAACATTTAAATCTTTAAAATTGGTTTTCATACTATTATCCTTCTGACGTAGAGGGAAATGCCTGGTGGTGCAGTTGTCAGCTGGTGCAGTGGGGCAAGACCTGTGAGCAGTCCAAAGTGTGAGCCCTTCGGGCTGGCAGGTCCACTTCTGAGAACGTTTCCGGCAGAAATGCCCACACACGTGCCCAAAGAATTTGTAATAGTAACAAACTGCCAGCAGTCCGCATGCCTTCCTACAGGGAAGAAGTGAAATTGTGGCATACAAACATTGTGGATTATTGTATGTCAGTTACATGAACATCGAGAAATATTAAATAAAAAGGAGTTGCAAAACCAACATATAGGATGATCCCACTTTTATCTTTAAATAATGACACAAAAACTGTTAGTAATTGGTTATTTTTGGAGAGAGATATAGACTGGTGCAGAAATAAAGGGGGATTTTAAATTTTTAAATCTATGTCCTTTTACATTGTGTGAAGTTTTAAAAGCAATGCTTTTGTGATTAAGCTTTTAAAAAGTATTTCCTGACATTCATGAGAAAAAAATGTCAAACAACTGAAATGCTTACTAAGTAGCAATGCTCCCTAAGTCCTTCCTTCCTACCTTCCTTCCTTCCTTCTTGAATAAATAATTTTTCAAATTTAAATAATATAAAAAAATTTTAGAGTCACATTGTACTCCCCTTGTCCCATCTACCCTGTTCTGCTGCACTCTGTCTCCCCAACACTCAGCGTACACAGATCCCTGTATTTACTGTTGTCTTGTGAATCCTTCTAGAGTTTTCTTTGTCGATAAAATCACATAGGAACAAATATTTTTCTTCCTCCTTTTTTTTTTTTTACAAAAGGGAGCCATATCTGTGTGTATTATTCTCTTCTTTGTTTCTCTTTTCTTCCACCCACAATTTACCTTGGCTATCACTCTCTAGAAGCTATCTCATTGTCTTATGCAGCTGTATAATATTTCATTGAATGAGTGAGCCATAACTTTTCGAAGCACTTTATATGAAACATCTCATTTAATCCTGTTATTAGCCTGATTTTCTAGATGAGGAGCCTTTATAGGTCAGAGAGACAGAGCCTTAAAAAAATGAGAAAGTGACAAAACAGGATTCCTAGTGTTGAGTCCCTTAAATACCAAAAGATAAAATTTTCAAGTCCAAAGCTGAGGCTAATGATATAGATATTTAGTTACTTCTGGGTCTTTCTTCCTAGTCCCTCTGTCTAAAGTAATAAAATCAAATAGAGTTAATATCTGTAAACTATCTGGATTAGTCTTTATGGGTTGCCATGACAAAATATCATAGACTAGGTGGCTTAAACAACAGGAATTTAGATTCTGTAGTTTCTGGAGGCTGGAAGACAGAGATCGGGGTGCATGCAAAGTTGGGATTTAGAGAGGGCCCTCCTCCTGGCTTGCAGACAGACACCTTCATGCTGTGTCCTCACATGGTCGAGAGGGGACAGTCAGGCTCCCTGGTATCCCCTTTTTTTAAGCAAATTGAGTTTGTTTGTTTTTTTGTGTGTGTGTTAATATTTTTATTGATTTCAGAGAGAGGAAGGGAGAGAGAGAGAGAGAGAGAGAGAGAGAGAGAGAGAGAGAGAGAAGAAACATCAGTGATGAGAGAGAATCATCGATCAGCTGCCTCCTGCACACCCACTACTGGGAATTGAGCCTGCAACAGAAGCATGTGCCCTGAGCAGGAATTGAACAATGACCTCCTGGTTCATGCATCGACCCTCAACCACTGAGCCACACCAGCTGGACTATGGTATTTCTTCTTTTAAGGGCACTGATCCTGTGATGAGGGCCCCACCCTTAAGACCTCATCTAACCCTCATTATGTTCCAAACACTCTACCTTCAAATCCTGTCACATTGGGGGACAGGGCTTCCACACGTAAACTTATAAGGGCACACAGACATTCAGTCCATACTACCATCTATGTAGATTGCTCAACTTCCAACATTGATTAAATACCTGCTTTGTGTAGCACACTATGAAGTGCTTCAGAGAGGTTGCAATTTCCTGGTAATTAGAGATGCTGAGCATCTTTTCATATGTCTGTTGGACATCTGTCTGTCCTCTTTGCAGAAATGTCTGTTCAGGTCCTGTGCCCACTTTTAAATCAGATTGTTTGGTAGTATGTTTGTTTTATGTGTGTTAAGTTATATGAGTTTCTTTCATATTTTGGATATAAACCCCTCATTGGATGTATCATTGATGAATATCTTCTTCCATTCACTAGGTTGTCTTTTCATTTGGTTGATGCTTTCCTTCACTGTGCAAAAACTTTTTAGTTTGATGTAGTCTCATTTATTTATTTTTTCTTTTGTTTCCTTTGTCTGAGGAGGCATATCAGGAAAAGGGAACCAAGAGCAATGTCAGAGAGTTTACTGCCTATGTTTTCTTCTAGGAGTTTTATGGTTTTGGATCTTATATTTAAGTATTTAATCTATTTTGAGTTTATTCTTATATATAGTATAAGAAAGTGATTCTATATATATATATATATATATATATATATATATATATATATACACACACATATCTGTTCAGTTTTCCCATCACCATTTATTGAAGAGACTTGTCATATATTAATTGGTCATATAGGTGTGAGTTTATTTCTGGGTTCTCTGTTCTGTTCCATTGATTGATGTATCTGTTTTTATACTAGTACCATGCTGTTTTTATTACTAGCGCCCTGTAGCATAGTTTGATGTAAGGTAGTATGATACCTCTAACTGTGTTCTTCTTTCTCATGATTGATTTGGCTATTCAGGGTCTTATATAAACTTTAGGAGTATTTGTTCTATGAAAAATGCCATTGATATTTTAATAGGGATTGCATTGAATCTGTAGATTGATTTGGGTAGTATGGACATTTTAGCAATGTTAATTCTTCCCATTCATGAGCACAGTATATGCTTCCCTTTTTTGTTGTTGTTGTTAATCCTTACCCAAAGATATTTCGGATTGATTTTTAGAGACTGGAAGGAAGGGGAAGAGGCAGAGAGAGAGAGAGAGAGAGAGAGAGAGAGAGAGAGAGAGAAACATTGCTGTGAAAGATACACATAGATTGGTTGCCTCCTGCACGCACCCTGACCAGGGCTGGGGATTGAGCCAGCAACCGAGGTATGTGCCTTGACTAGAATTGAACCCAGGACCCTTCAGTCTGCAGGCCGATGCTCTAATCACTGAGCCAAATCGGCTAGGGCTATGCTTCCATTTTTTTGTATTGTCTTCAGTTTTTTTCTTCAGTGTCTTGTAGTTCTCTGAGCACAGGTCTTTTACCTCCTTGGTTAAGTTTACTCCTAGGTATTTTTTTAATGCAATTGTAAATGGGATTGTTTTCTTAATTTTTCCTGATTCATTATTGGTGTATAAAAATGCAACAGCTTTCTGAATACTAATTTTATATTCTGCTGCTTTTAAGTTTTTAATTTCTTATTCTCCTGAGTATTTAAAATTAGGATGGATATCATAATCTATACAGTTGAGTGACATTTTTTCCATAGCTGTACATTTATTTTTCTGATTCCCGTAGGTGGTGTGACATTGTTCTGAAACTCAGAAGAATATGAGTTCATTTTGGAGGCACCGAGTTAGTGCCAGCCCTGACCAGGGAGTTGTAAATGTGTAGTCATTTGAAATCTAGGAACCAGTGCAAATGCAAAACCTGCAGATTCCAAGGGTCTCTGGGTTTAAACTTTTTTTTTCCAGTGACTTTTCCAGGTACAGTCCTTATTGTTGGTGAATTTACTTTATGAAAATTAAGAACAGATTCTAAAAGTTAAGAACAACATCAAGATTTACTGAGAGTTTACAGTGTGCCAAGTATTACTGTAAACATTTAAATTTAATTACAGCAGCAGCAACCCTGTGTGGTAGGAGCCCTTCTCCTCATTTTGCGTATGAGGAAGCTGAGGTTAAGTAAATTATCCAAAAGTCTCCGTTGCTAAGATTCAAATCTGGCTGTCTGGCTCTGGAGCCTGGTCTCCATGGCTGCCCTGTATGCCCTCTGTTTAAATTAAGCCTGTAAATACTATTATTATCAGCGTATTAATGTGTGCCATTCCATTCTGACAATCAAGCCCTTTTGCAGAGCTGTGTGGTTTTTTATAATAAAATTAAAGACTTTAAAGATCAGGGATGCTGTGGTCTGATATCATTCAAGTCCTAAAATGCATAACTAAGGAAAATCAGGGCCCGCCCAGGATTGAGACTGGCCCAGACAGTCTGAGTGGTGGCCCTCAAAGGGGAACTCGGCTCTTCCGACTCCCAGACCTCACTGGTGCTCTTGACAGACATTCCAGAAACTCCATTTGGAATTTCTGTGTATTTGAATGTTCTCACCTCCTCTGTAATAGTTGATGTTATGTGCTGCAGTGTTGAAGTATAACATGCGTAGTAAGCAGTGAGCAGAGCCCGTAAGCCACTCTCTGCAGCAGGCCCATCCTGCAGGGACCTCTGAAGCCGCCTTCCATGCCCAGGGTGGTGGGGGCAGGAGTAGGAGTAGAAAGAGCTCACATGTGGAGCAGGCCGACTCAGGCAGAGTTCTTTTCAGACCTCCAGGCCATCAGGCCTGCTTCCTTTTGCTGGCTCCGATTGAACATATGAAAAGATACCCATATCCCACACTGAGCACAACATCTTATTGTTTTATTTTAATGCTGTATAACTTTTGAAAGGGCTTTTATAATTTTGCTTTTGAAATTATTTGACTGTAACTAATTCATTTAATTTACAGTTGATTTTTCTGCGATCATCAGGTAAACTCGGGAATTCTTGAGAAGTGAAAAAAAAAAATCTAAGCAACACATTATTGTCTAGTGTAATTGAGTTTTGTTAAGTATAATGGATTTTTAAGTGAATATTAAGTGGAACAATAAAAATTACTTCATATGATTTTTGCACATTTAATTATAAGCTTGTATTACTTTTGACATTATAGCTTTCTCTTTTTATTTTGGAGCTGATATATTTTTCTTCTTCAGGTCTCATGTATTTGTTTGGGACCTTAAAAAGCTGGTAGACTTTAAACCCAGTGCCTAAGAGATAGGATGATCCTGAGCCCAGATGCAAACCCTGACTGGCCTGCCTGCTAGCTATGTGACATGGGAAAAGCACCTTCAAGCTCTGAACTCCGTGTCTTCATCTTTAACATGGGGGGGGGATCTCATGTGTACTGCCTTGGTGTTGAGTGAGACAGCCACCTGCACCTGTCTTCCATCCGTTACAGGGACACGGTGGGAGGTTCAGTAGCCCGCTGGGCCCCCGCCTGAAATAGGGTCAGGGAAGTCTCTCTTCCAGTCTCAGCATCCCCAAAGCCGCCCACTGCTCCTCCCTCCTGTATTAATCATGTGTTTTTATTGTGTGTTTTTGATGCTTTGATATCTTCGGGCCAGCTGACCCTGGGGGGACTGCCCCTCCCAAAGCCAGCTGATTCCTAGAGATAGTACATGACTCCCAGCTGGGAGTGCACCTTTCAGATGCAAACCAACTAACCCAGAGCCCCCTTCCCCAGCCACCTCTTTCATCTGCCCACCATCTCCCTGCCCCACTCACTCCAGGACCTGGTACTAGGGAACTATGGACATTGTCTGACCCAGAGCCCTAAAATCATTCCAACTAGCCAACCCTGAATCTGCTTACCCTTCCGGGCTTGCTCCTTCCCTAGAAACTACAATAAAGGCTCTTGGTCACTTTCCCCCAATCCCTCTGCCTCCTGACTGACCCTGGTGCGCCCCTGGCCCCACCGTGTGGTGTGCTCCTTTCTCTCGGATCTGTGACTGACAATCTGTTTCTTCGGCAGTCTCTCAATCTGCTGCCTCGTATCCCCATACCTGAAAAACGGTAAAACCTACATGTAAAAGACACAGGCGCAAGGCAGGCCCCAGTGAGCCCTCTGGGTCCCCTGATGGAGGTGGGGAAGGTCAGTGACAGGCCTTGATCCTGCACCTGGTGGGCCAGGGGCACACGGAGGTCACGGCTACCCAGACAGAGCAGGAACACCAAAGCCTGTCTCAGGTGCCCCTGCTGTTTGAAGGACGGGGAGGGGCTGCTGATGAGCATGTGTGAGAACACAGAGGCTGTGAGAAAGCACGGGAGTCAGAGGCGGCGTGCCTCCTCCCGCCCAGGCCTCGGCCTGCTCTGGCCCGTGACCCGGTTTCCTGGCCAGGCTCCTGGTGTCCTAGGCAGGGCGTGCTTCCTTTGTGTCTCAGTTAAAAACCAGGCGCCGGCACATGTACTTTAATCAAGTGTGAAAAGCCGGTTATTTCTTCTGACTTCCTCTCCATTCCTTGTTGCATTTCTGATGAGTTTTCCATTGAAAATTAATACCAGAAACAAATGATTAGAAGCAAAACACGTATATGTGTAAAGCTCGTTCTGAAAACCCTGAACATAGGCCTAATGACAAGACTGTCAGTCCCCTAAATCGTGTGAACAGCAGAAGGCACTCCTTCACCGCTGTGCCCTTTCCGGAGCCCCTTTCCAGGGCGCCTGCGGTTTTCCAGGGTGTCCACGGAACACCGTGGGCTGAGTGGGTCCCCGCGCTGCTCTCTCCAGGCCCGCTCTGGCGCAGTGGCACAGTGTATGGGGGGCAGGGGAGAGGCCGCTGGTCTTGAGACCAACGGAAAAGCCCAGCCCATTCAGAACTCGCCCCTGTACAAGCAGAAGGACACTCGTGTTTTCCAGCGGATGAGGCAGGGCAGCTTTCCTATTAAATTAAGCTTAAAATCTCAGGCTCCTGGGTTGCATGATCCTCTTACAAAGCCCGTACCTAGTTTTGCAATTTTTAAAAGCGCGCTCGATAGCCTTTCAGACCCACACAACCTGTGTCTGCCCCTAGGAAGGGGTTATGTGGTTATGTAAGTGTTGAGATGACACGTGTCAACATGACTAAGAAACAAGTGCACCGGTATTACTGCTGATAAACGATTTCAAATATATTATTCATAATATCTTAAAGGACTCGAAACCTCTTGCTCTTCTTTACAAGATCCAGATCTGTTGGGGCTGTGAGAAAGAGAATTGATACACAAGTGCTTTTCGTTCTCAGCTGTATCTGTCCTGGGCTTTAAATCTAAAAATGATTTTTTAAAGCCTTCAAGCACACAGTTGGATCATTACTTCTGTGACAGTCAAATTAATTCTTCCATCCTCCACTGAAACCAATGGAGATTGAAGGTCCTGTTTTCTTACTTTAATGATATAAACCTCATTGAAAATGAAGATTCTGGGGGATAAGGAAAGGTGCCGTGACTGCTATTGATTAACCGTCCTGTTGGCTTCTTTGTTGGGCCCTCATTGGCCTCGGGGGCAGAGGGAGGCCCCAAAATAACAGTGCTGACATTTCCTTGAGAAGATGCAGTGCGTTGACAAAGACCCTGCATGCTTTAAGATACAGTTTTGATGCACATGCCTTAGTCTTTTCAGAAGTACAGTGATTGATTGCAGTGCATCAAGGAGAAGACTTTAAGTTAGGTTGGTTAAATGTCCCTCTGAAATACTTAAGTATAAAAGTCATTGTCAATGGTAACTATTAAACAGCAAACTGCAAAGTAGGAAGAAATAAGGGAAAGATAATGAACTTACCTACAGGTACTAGGGTAGTTATAGCATTAATTTAAATAAAAATTTCTAGTCTCATAGCTGTGAAATCCTGGATGTAGTTTTCAATATGATACAGAAAAGGAAATGTATTTTTAAAAATTCTTTATTGTTTAAAATGTTACATATAGTATTGCATGTTTCCTTTTTCCCCATTGACCTCTCCCTGGCCACCCCCCACCCCCCAGCACATGCCCTCACCCCCCCAACCCCCCAGTGTCTGTGTCCATTGGTTATGCTTATATGCATGCACATAAGTCCTTCGGTTGATCTCTTACTCTGCCCCACCCCTGACTTCCCTCTGAAGTTTGATGGTCTGTTCGATGCTTCTCTGTCTCTGGAACAAAAATAGATCCAGAAATGCCATTTTTTAACGGCCAAGTTCAAATATGGTACGTATGTTAAAGTTTCTATTTAATTAACAGTTTTTATTCACTTGAAATTACATATAATGTCATCGATGCCTGTGCTTTATAGGGGAGATTCCTTTCACGTAGGCCAATACTTCCATCATTTCCTCTTATCATTTGTTCTTAAGTTACAGTGAGGTTTTACTATATTTCATTTTTAGAGTTATGCCTTCCCATCCATGTTTTATTGGGAATATACTTTTTCATCCCTTGTTTTGGAATTATATCTAAAGCGGCGGTCGCCAACCAGTGGTCCAAAAGGTTGGCGACCGCTCACCTAAAGTATTCACATTAGGTTCATTACCAAAACATGAGAAGCAAAGTTTTGCCTGTACATGACAGTGTTTGTCAAGTTACTGATCTAGTACTGGCTGAACTTGGTTACCAATATCAGCGCAGGCCGTGGCTCTTGGAGTCGTATGTGCTCACGGGTGTTTAGTGCGGCTCAGTAACCTGTCTGCCTGGAGTTGGTGCCTGTCTCCTCCCCTTCCATCTGTGAATGGAGGGAAGGAATACCCATCTCATAGGGATGTGATGAAGGATTAAATCAGATGAAATATAGAAAGAGTTTAATATAGTGCCTTTTACAATAAGTATTCAATGCTTGATAACTGTTAAAATAGCTTAATAATTATCAGTACAACAATAATAAAAATATATGTGTACTGAATAATTGTGTTCCAGGTACTGTATTATGAATTGGAATGAAGAAACACACACACACACAAAGAATAACTCCTACCATTGAAGAGCTTATATTTTCTAGTAAAAGTACATATATGTAGGTAATAATTATAACAGGATGTGATAATCACATTACTGTTAATGCACACTGTGGTGCTCTGTGAGCAGGATAATGCATTGCTTTAAAAAACAGCTTCATAAAACTGAGCAGATGCTGAATGAACAAGCACCGTGCTGACACGGGCCCTGAACATCAGCTGTAAAGAGGACTCGCAGTCCAGGAAGCACCCGTCGTCCTTCTTACGGAGGATCTTAGTAACAAGGGTGGATTTTCCCCCTCTAATTTTGTGTTTCTAAAAAATTGTCAGGAAGCTGTATTTTAACCTCTTCTGGATTCAGAGACAGGCTCTCTGACTTGGGGCTGAGTCTTGCTCATTGCTCTTCCCCTTAGACCTCTGACATTCCAGAGACTGAGGCCAAATGTAGCACGATGGGGAGGCACAGGTGCGTGCATCAGCTCAGCCGGCTTCCATCCGCCCACCTGTAGTGCTGAGATGCCCCGCCCACCAGGGCAGGGAGGCGCTGCCACCTGTGAGGGCAAACACGGCGTTCCACCATTTCTGTTTCAAACACTGACTGGTGATACAGCCTTAGGTGCATGAGCTAGCTCAGCCATCCCGCTAAGGGAAGTGGGGAGAATTTCAGTGATGTGATTTTTAAAGTGAGGTGTCACTGGAAATTTAGTTAAGAGAAATTTGCTACTTCCTATAGCATTGGTTATAAAAGTGGAAATGAATAGATGTTTTAAAATAATTTATTTTTCATTTGTAGTTGACATACGCAGTCTTGGCGTAGCTTCTCCTACGTATTCTTAGAGGACTTCTGTTCAGCTAGACTTTGGTGTTTCTCCATGATGGCCAATCACAGTTCAGCTGTAATTTTGCTGTGGTCGAGGGAGGTGCGAGCACAGTGTTCACTTCGCCATCTTGACGGGCAGTCTCTGGAAGTCAGATTTTAAAGATGGTTTTTCTAAGTTGAAGTCTTTTTAAAAATAGAATCTTTAAGAAAATATCCCAGATTAATATAGTGAAACCTTTTCATGAGTACTGTCGTTCTTTTGCCATTCAGGAAGTCTACAAATCCGATGTTACCCTGGGATGTCTTCTGCAGCAGTCGCTTTGATGACATGCAGGGTGGGGCAAAATTAGGTTTACAGTGGTTCCTATAGAAAACAATACAGTAATTAATAATAATACAAGAATAAACTCTGTGCTTCACATACTCACAACTGTAAACCTACCTGTATATGTCTGCCTTATTGCCATTAATTTTTTTTCCAATTTGGCTAATAAGATTTCTTCCATGGAGCATGGTATACAGAACCGTTTTAAAGGACTTTAATCCAATGGACTTGAAGTTAAAATAGTCCAAAAGCAATTAGAGATTTTCCTTATAGCAAACTTGCATCCTTTCCTTTTTTCTAGCAGGGAGGAAGGACACAGGGCACCCCCCCAGGCCCAACATCAAGGGACTGTGTCCAACCTGCTTAATTAAGGCAGCTTCTGACCATGTATGTCCCTCCTGTGTTCTTGGCAAAAAATGTTGGTGTAATGACTCCAGTGTATTAGCTTTAATTTAGCCATGGGCATCGTGGGGCATCCATGTGTTCAGGTAGCTAAGACCAATCTGAGGAAAAGTTTCCCCAGCAAGAGCTGGCCAGGGGTAAGACGAGTGTTCTCCCGATTTTGGATGTGTGGGTGGAAAGATGTCACTAGTGTGAGGCTGAGCTCCCTCTCAGTGTCTTGTTACCTCTTCGAAGTAGCAAGAGGTAGCAAATCTGAAAGGCCCCAAAGCATTGAACAAAAAGTGACCAAAGACTGGATCTCCGGCAGAGGGTGCATAAGAGGTGTGTTTAAGGGAGATTTTTACATGTATTTTCAAAACCTAAGAAATAACTGCACTTCTGGTTAAGGCCTTGTTCCCCCTTCTTCAGATCAATCACTAAGAGTAAACTGGATCAATAAACTTTTACTGCCTACATGTCCACTCTTCCAGTGTCTACTGGAACTTCTCTGGACAGTTGGAGATGAAATAGAGCTAGTCAGTAACAGGTTCTGATAATGTAGCTGGACAGGGTCGGAGGAGAAGCCCGTCACCTGATCGATTCCAAAGCTGGTCCTATAGGTTACATCTGTTCAAAAATGAGGTCTTCCCGCCAAATGAGCTTGTTCAAATGGCCCAAGCACGTGATTGCATTTCTCGCCCAGATTCACTACAGAAAAACTGGTGATCATTGCAAAGGACCCCAAAGGGCTCCGTATCTTTCCTCTCCTCTAAAACTTACAAGGGGCCAAGGATGGAATTCTTAGGGTTTAAAAGGCCTCTGCACCTTCATTCCTGAGACCAGCAGCTACTGACCACAAACACCCTCTTAGAGGTCTGGAGTATCTCTGTGAGATTCGTGTTTCCTCCAGTCAAAGGTAGAAGCAGGAAAAGAGTTTTTAAAAGATGATTAATTTTATTTAGTCTTTACCATGGGTAGGCTACATGCCTGGCAATATCGGACATACTTCCTACTCAGAGATGTTGGTAACACTTAAGCAGGTGGGGCATTAAATAGCTCAGAGAGATAGGAAGGAATGAGTATCAAGCAAGAGAGGTGTAGACATAGGGTTTGGGGAGGAAGATGTGAGAAAGACTTCATAGGTGAAGTAGGGTTTGAGCAGACCTTCAGAGGAAGAATTTGAATGAGGGGAGGAGGAAGGAGGAGCTCCCAGCAGGAAGGGACACTGTTCAGAAGGAAATGCCCAAATGAGCCAGACAGGAAGGCTTGGTGTGGGGCTGCCCTGGGCTCTGTGGACTGTAGATTTATCCTCTAGGTCAGTGGTTCTCAACCTTCCTAATGCCACGACCCTTTAATACAGTTCCTCATGTTGTGGTGACCCCCAATTTCATTGTTACAAATTGAACATAATTAAAGCATAGTGATTAATCACAAAAACAATATGTAATTATATATGTGTTTTCCAATGGTCTTAGGCAACCCCTTTGAAAGGGTCGTTCGACCCCCAAAGGGGTCGCGACCCACAGGTTGAGAACCGCTGCTCTAGGTGATGGGGAGCCACTAGAGGTGGGTAAACAAAAGAACTAAATGGTGAGAGCTCTATTTTAAGATTAACCTACGAGTACAGGATAGAGTTCTTTAGCGGGGGGTAGCAGACTAACTTTATAGGAGTGATTTCTGGCTGAAGAAAACCAAAAATGCAGGAATACACATGGATTGTTCCAGTGAATACCCTTGAAGCACTGGGGTTGGAGAGGGTAGGAGAAGAAATATAGTGAACCCAACAATCCCTAAACCAGAATAGGTCTCCTCTAGGACTTGGCTTATGTGCTCTTCACAGTGAAAGTTGGGGATAGTATAGTCATATTCTGCTTTAAGTAAACATCCAACTTTGAAAAATCTGGAATAATAAGCACATAAAGGAATGGTTTTCTGCTTATGAAGGCATTACGGTAGAATTACTTCATAGACCAAGCTCTCCTAATGTGTTTAAAACATTATGTCTGTGGTATCATACACATCTGGTGAAACAAGGCAGCATTTATCCTGACTATACACAGACTTCATCCCTTCATTTGGCCTGTTAAATAAATAAACATTATTAATCTTTGGTGGTGACACTGAAATAATCAACTGAGTTTGGTTAATTGGATAAACAAGGCCCCTGCAATCCTATATAATAAAAGGGTAATATGCAAATAGACTGAATGGCAGAACAACCAAACCAATCAAAGTATAATATGCTAATGATATGCTAAGGCTGCTCCACCACTCGCTATGACATGCCCTGATCACCAGGGGGCAGACAGTCAACTGGTCGGCCAGTCGCTGTGATGTGCACTGACCACCAGGGGGCAGATACTCTGACCGGTAGGTTAGCTTGCTGCTGAGGTCCGGCCAATCAGGACTAACCGAGATGGGCCATACATGCCCTGGAGCCCTCCTGCGGTCCCTCCCCAGCCCAATTGTGCACCAGTGGAGTCCCTCGGCCTGGCCTGTGCCCTCTCACAATCCGGGACCCCTTGGGGGATTTTGGAGAGCCAGTTTCAGCCCGGTCCCTGCAGGCCACTGCCCTTGGGAGGGCGCCAGACCAAGGGCTCATGGCTGGCGAGCGCTGCTGTGGCAGTGCAAGCCTCTCCCAATCGGGACTGATTGGGCGTGAGCTCGCAGCAGGCACAGTAGGGCTGGGATGATCGGGAGCGGCAGGTAGGAGTTGCAGGTGGTGTTGGACTGTGGGTTTTGGCCTGATCCCTGCAGGCCACCCAGAGGGACCCCACCGTGCAGTAATTCATGCACCAGGCCTCTAGTAGAGAATAAAATCCCAACTCTGGCCAGTGTTGCCCAGTTGTTAGAGCATCGGCCTGCACACCAGTTCCCGCTCAAGGGTTGCAGGTTTGATCCCCGGCCCCAGTCAGGGTGCATGAGGGAGACATGTGTGTGTCTCCCTCACATCAATGTTTCTCTCTCTTTCTCCCCATATTTCCCTTCTACTCTTTCAAAAAAAAAAAAAAATCAGCCCTAACTGGTTTGGCCCTGTGGATAAGAGTGTCGGCTTGCGGACTGAAGGGTCCCGGGTTCGATTCCGGTCAAGGGCATGTACCTTGGTTGCGGGCACATCTCCAGTAGGGGGTGTGCAGGAGACAGCTGATCGATGTTTCTCTCTCATCGATGTTTCTAACTCTCTATCTCTCTCCCTTCCTCTCTGTAAAAAATCAATAAAACATATTTTTTTTTAAAAATCAATGGAAACATATCCTCAGGAGAAGATTAACAACAACAAAAAAGAAGAAAATCCCAACCACTTTTTTAATCCTCACCTGAGGATATGTTTTCATTGATTTTTGAGAGAGAGAGAAAGTGGGGTGAGAGAGGAACATTGATGTGAGAGAGAAGCAACAATTGATTACCTCCCACATGTGCCCTGACTGGGCATTGAACCCGTAACCCTTTGAAGTACAGGGTTGCGCATTCAATGAGCCACCCATCCTGGGCCCCGACCATTTTCAGTGTGGCAAAATTTTATTAACTATAGTGCGTCCTTCTTCCGAAATTGTTAATAATTCCATCTAGCCTTTTTTTTTTTCACATACACCTAAAACTAAATCTTAGTCCCTTTCTAGATGTCTTTTGATTTTCGATCTAGGATGTTTCAGTTGAGAAGGGAAAAGAGGCCACTTGGGGGTGAAAATGGGGAAAAGATACCAGGAAGAGCATGCTATGTGCCTTCTCCCCATGAAATCCTGGTTTGCCCACAGAAAATAGACCTCTGTGAGGTGCAGTTCTCTTCCCAAGGAAACTGAAGGGTCACGCCAAAGAGTGATGATTCTGAGCTGTTAATTCAGAAGGGGATTTATTTTTGAAGGCCGTGATGCATCCTGAGCCAGAGGATCCCGAGTTCAGCTGGGGGACTAATGAAGCATGTGTTTTACTTTGTGGAGTTCCTAGTGGTGCTGTCAGCCATTTAACATGAGGCCCATTTACAGGAATTTTAAGATCTGGCCAAAAGTGTGCATTCAAACTGTGAGGTCCTTCCTCATTGGGAGTTTTCTCAGGAAACATTCAGGGAGTCGCTTATTTCCTTTATACTTGAAAGGTTTTATGTGTGAGAATTTATATTATTGGTGTGAATTTATATTATTAACGTACTGCCAAGGTTAAAAAGCATGCTCACCACAGTAGGGCACTTTCCAGTTCCTGTATTGTACGTTGTGTTTACCGCCTGGGGGTGGAAAATAAAACAGTTTATTACTCCAGACGAGGCTTAAATTCCACTTTAATATATGTCTCTCGGTGTACAGTGCTTTTTCAGAGTTAATATCTGTATAGAATAATACCTCGTGTTGCTTTGTCAGGATTAACATTGACTTTATCACTCAAACTGCTTTCCTTCCCTGTTCCTTGTCCCCAGTACTTCTCAAGGCCTATGGACACATAGCATTAGCTTCTCTCTTACTAATTAGTGCTGTTCTTATATCATAACCCAATCAACGTGCCCATCAAAATGTGCATTATTAGGAAACTGAGAGGCAGAAATGAAATAGCCCCAGCCTGGGCTGAGACCGCAGTTTCTTTATGTGGCCAGCTGTCATGTTGACAGTCCTGAGCCTTGTATTGAATCAGCTCGATCATGCTGAAAAGAAAATTCTCCATCAAATTACCTGGAACAGTATGTTCAGTGGAATATGTAGGCTTAACGTGAGCTACCATTAGTCATGATGCGCTCTTTCATTAGCCAAACCTTCAAAGAGAGATGCCGCTCGCTGAGAGGTGGGCCGTCGCTGGGCACTGGGACAGGGCAGGGGTGCTTCCCACAATCAGCCATCCCAGTGATTCAGACAGGGTTTGGGGGTTGACCTCAAGCCAGACCAGCAGTTGATCCATCGCCACTAAGAACCCAGGCTTTCGTGTAATGCTGTTCGCCGGCTTACTTCTTTCCCAGCTGGATGGTTTCAGCTCTCCCTCTGGGTTACTTCCCCAACATTTTGACCCCATAAAATATAATGTCTCTAGAATACCTAGACTGGTTAATGATAATTTATTCTGCAGATTGGGGCTGGAGGAACCCCCTTGGGCAGATTAATGGCTGTTCCCTGGACAGGAGGTAAACCTCAATAGGGCAATTATTTGTATCTTCATTTTATATACATTCACTCACACACAGAGCTAAGAGCTGGGGAAGACACATGGGTAAGCTGAGCTCTCGCATGCACAGGGACAGCCAGAGAATGCAAGGAATGATTTATATGTTGCAATAAGAGAGGATGGGGTGGGGGTGGGAGAAAGAGAGACAGAGAGAGGCAAATGAGAACCAATCAGGCCAAAATGAGACATGATTTGTTGCTGTTTTCCTTTCTCTGTATTTTTCCTGGATCCCTCCCTAGCCGCTGCTCAGTCCCTCCTGTTGTGTGTGCTCATGCATAAATTCAGGTCAAGTACAAAACCCTGATTTCTCTATTCATCCCAGGAATGGGTAATGTTCTTATCAATACATAACAAGAAATCACAACTAATTTGTCTCATGACCTTAATCTTTTATCGTTAATGGCTGAAATGGTGTTTGCCCAGCCATTACAGCATTGGGGTCAGTAAACTAAAGCTGTTTGAAATTTTCACTAATCCTTTCTCATTGAGGGCCTCCCTTAGACCAAATCACTTCTGAATAAAACAAGAAAGCAAATGCATGCCCAGGTTCCTAAGATTTTCCAGATCAAACATAATTTACAGGGCACAGCATTTTAAAATGAGATTCTGTTTCTTTGAAATTGCAGATCCCAAAGTATTGAAGAATGAATGAACGGTTTACTGAAAATGTGAATTGCATGAACTTACCCCATAAAGTGTTCGAGTATCGAGGGCCCTTTTTTCCCCCCAAAGCAAAAATGAAGCCCTGTCTAAGAATAAAAGTAGAAAAATGGTTTAACACCTCGCACAAAGATGCTTCTCGAACGAATCCGTCTTTGCTGTTTAATTTACATTTTGAGGGCTCATTAGGATGATGAATGGCACGCCTGGAGAATGAGGCACACTTCCTGAACAAAGGACGGTGTCTGTAGCCTAATAACATTTTATGCCCGCACTTACATTTGTCAGAAGTGGATGCTATTTATCCCTATGATTATTTAAAAATCATTTTTATTGTCCTTTGTGCTGTGTCCTCTTCTGGGAATTTTAATTCAGAGTTTGACACCTACTTATTAACTTCGGTGAAGTATGGAGTACAAAGGCGGATGCTCTATAAAGAATTCTCAACAGCCATGTTGATGTTGCCTGCAGCTGCACACAAGAGCTCACTTCGGACTTGTCTCCATCAGAAAGGGAAGGCCCCTGGGAGAGCACGCAGCCAGCCTGGGCTTCCTCGCGAGGCCGGTGCTCTCTCCGTCTGAACCAAGCAGGACTTAGGAGTCGACAGAAGGGGATGTTTCCTAATTATGCTCCTGCCCTTCCATTCCCCTTGCCTCCTCCAACTGCTCCTCCCAAACAACACTCTGTCATCTGTCACCGCTGCTGTCCTTCCTCTCCTCTCTGATCATCGCCCAGCCTACACCTCCGACTCCCACACCCTCACTATTATTCCACATTGCTGCTTCCTGAGCCATCTGTTTGCCTGCCTGTGTTTTTTCACAGCTCCTCAGTGGGCTAATGTGGGTTTTTTCTTTTTCCAGGGTGGGTAGCACCCTTTGAAATTGAGTAGGAGTCCTGTATATATGATGAGATCCACAGGGATTCTCCCTGTGGCACGGCCGTGAAAACCAGCCTACGCTGCCAGGGCAGCAGCCACAGGACCACATGGTCTCCTTTCAAGCCTCATTTCTACCCACCACCTCCCAGTGCCAGCTAGCTTTGCTCATGACTCATCCTAGAGGTTTTTATAAAGGGCAAGTGTCTGGTCCTTCCCCAGAGGAAAAACAGCCCTGGTGCTGTGAGTCAGAGCCTCAGAGGGCGCCCTGTCCCCGGAGGCCTCAGCAGGCCCGCGGAGCTCCCCCAGGGCTCCTGGCCACTGCATATGAGGCACATGTTTCGTCAGACTTCCACTCCTCCACCCTAGACTCACGCCTGCTTGCTTCAGGTGATCTTACTTTTTAGCAAGCTGGAGATAAAACAGCCAGCAACATAAATTCAAAGGTGAATTTTTGGAAAGTAAAATTCTGATACTAATTTTAAATCTCTATTATCAAATGATGGTACTTTGCTGATGGTACTTCAGATCGATATTCTACAGGGAACTCAACTTTGAATGATTGGTTTGGCTTCATTAGCAATTAAATGAACATATAACCATCTTGCCACTTTCATTGTTATTTTAAGTGCTATTAAAAAGGGAAACTATTTCTATTGGATCCTTAACTGCTTTAATATTTTAATTGAAGTTACAATGGTAATTGATGGTAGCTCATACTTGTTAAAAGAGTAGCTACTTTATCTGTTTCCATGGACATGAATAAAATCAAAAAGGACATGAAAACTCCAGAAGAGGTGAAGACATTAACCTCAGGGTTTCCCTACTTAGGGCAAGAACATATGTGGCCCTGAGACACATTGGCAAGACCAATGCCTTGTGAACCTGGCCATGTCTGAAATGTTGACCAACTTCTTTTGCAGAATATAAGAGATGATAAAGACCAGTTGTTTTAGCCCTGTTGACTGAGTAAGTTGTCCAGAATTCCAAATTACCTTCACAGAGAACCTCTGACTATCCTCCTCCCGTGAAGTAATAGAGAAATTTTATGAGGGTAGCTTGCTGTACCTCAAGGAAATGGAAGAAAAACTGATGTACACTCTGTAGTTTTTATGTAATGCTTCATTAATATTTTTAATATTGTTATATGGACATTTATGGAGCTACTAGAAGTTGATGAGCACGACTAGAAGATATAAAAATAGTCCCTGCTCACAGTCTGAATGTAAATAAGCTTGGGGATGGATAGTATAAACAGAGTTCAGCTAAAGGGAATGACTTCAAGAAAGGAATTCCATGAATCTGCAGAACTCATTATGGACTGCGTGGGGGAAGTCACTGACTTTTTTAAAGCATAAATAATAGGTATCTGTAGTTAAAGAACACAGTCTGGAAAACAGCTTTGGAACTGCACGCTCTGCGTTTCCACCGCAGTGACCCGCTCTGCAGGTTGCCCAGCCCCAGCCCTGTGTTACTGCCTCACTGCTTCTGTCCAGCAGACTCCTGGGCTCCCCTGAGTGCAGACTTCCCCTCACAAAGAAAGCCTGACGTCTCGAAGGGACCTCGTTTCATGGCCTGGAGTTGTCTAGTTTTCTTTACCTCTGCCCACGTTTCATTCAGACATTTGAAAGATTTTCCAAACACTTAAAGAATCAAGTTGTGTAAAAGAGGATTACAGCTTAAATCCAGATGAAGTGTATTGACCAGGATGCTATTAAATCGGAGTGAAAAGACAACACTTGTTGGCAGACTCCGGGAATCACCCACCCACCTACTCTTTACTTGAAAGACTTCCAAATCAAGAGTTCAGGGATAGCTTTCTTAAGTAATTAGTTAGAATATCTTGCATGTTCTTAAATTTATACTTATCATGGATTATTTTTAGATTGTATCTGTTTTCATGGAAGGATAGCCCCAGAGAGCATGAGAATTGGAAGAAATATAAGTCAGTGCCTACTGACAGAATAGAATTGTTTGCCTTTCTTTTTTATTAAAATCTACTTACTGTAAAATAACATATTAAAGAAAGAAACCATGATATGTGGAAGGCTATGAGTGTTCAAAAAGCCATAATTAATGAGTAAAAACATGTAGTGTGTCCGAATAAATAGGTGATTATAGCATGGAATTTTCCTGACTCTGAAGTACCTAAAAACAAAAATTGAGAGTAAGACTAATTACACAGGAAAGAATGTTCCATGGCAGAAACTATTGCTCCCAAAAGTTGTAATTTAGCCACTTAGAATTCAACCAAAATAATTTTGTTCCAGGATCAAATTGCCCAGCTTTGATTTTTCTTCTCAACTCAAACAAAGTCCACTCTTGACCTGGAGAATATTGCCGTAGAGGTTATGCAAACTTCCTCTTCCTGTTTTCGCCTACATATTACTATAAAATTGCATCTCATTGGATGTTTCTTTTAACTATTAGATATTTTTGCAACATTTAATGCTAACTGATCAAGGTAAGCTGACTTATAGTATCATGTATGTATAACTGGGAAATGCTACACACAACACTGTTCTACAAATAGTGTTGAGGGTCTGTTATATAATAGTGTGATTTTATTTGATCCATTCATTCAGCACCCAATTTGTTCCTCCTGTATGTCTTTTCTACCACTTTATCTCTAGAACCTAGAATACTGTCTGACACACAGGGAGACCCAGTGAATATTTGTTGAATGAAGAGTTCAGTCTATTGTGAATTACATTGTTTGGAAGAAAATTAATGTCTACTATCCTATCTAATAAAAGAGAAGCATGTAAAAAAAAAAAAAAAAAAAAAAAAAGAGAAGCATGTAAATTGACCATCCCTCCGCTACACTCACCAGCCAATCAGGAGTGAGTATGCAAATTAACCTGGCAAAGATGGTGGGTTAATTTGCATACACAGGCACAGAGTGGGAGAGCCAGCGGAGAGTGGAACGGCTTGGGGAAATTGGCTCCCCAAGCCGCCAGACAGAGAGCAGAGAGGGAGAGCTGGCAGCTTGGAGGACTTAGCAGAGTGGGCGGCCATGGGAGGGAGATGGAGCAGAAAGGGAAAACCAAGATTGCGGGAGCACCAGGAATTCTGGGAATAGTAGTTTTGGTGGTAGCCCCAGGACCGGAAGCGGAAGCCCAGAGTGCAGAGAGCACCAGGAATGCTGGGAATCGTAGTTCTGGTGGCAGACGGATCTCCTACCTAGACACTAGGCAGCGGTTCTCAACCTGTGGGTCGCGACCCCTTTGGTGGTCGAACGACCCTTTCACAGGGGTCGCCTAAGACCATCCTGCATATCAGATATTTACATTACGATTCATAACAGTAGCAACATTACAGTTATGAAGTAGCAACGAAAATAATTTTATGGTTGGGTCACAACATGAGGAGCTGTATTAAAAGGGCCAGAAGGTTGAGAACCACTGCACTAGAGCAAAGTGAGCCTGGAGCAAGTTACTGTTGCAGTGGGGGATGGAGGGAAAGCAAAGATGAGAGACATAAGTAAAATCAGAGTGTCTAGGAAAAATTAAAGGGAAGATATCCTAAAACTTCCAGGAAATCTCCACCCATGAAGCAAAGAAAAAAAAAAGCCACTATTATTCTGTGAGCAACAAACCAAACTGAGTTGGGGTCTCAGACAATTCATTCATATGATTGCAAAGACAGACAGAAACTCCTGGATTGGAGAGGGCTCCCCTGAGGGCTCCCAGATTGGAGAGGGTACAGGTCGGACTGAGGGACCCCCACACCCCCCAGTGCACGAATGTCGTGCACCAGGCCTCTAGTTTAGAGGATAATGTCCAGTCACTGTTTAGCAATGTTTATGCTAGCGGCAAGCAGAAGTTACAGTTTTCTTCTAAACAAAGTAGGATATTGCGCTTATAAAATAGTTTAATATTTCACTTAATATTTTTGTAACATTGCAAAAGTAATGCTGACTTCATGTGTTCTGAGTGGCTACAGAATAATGATCTTTAATAAAGTGCCAATGATCATCTCAACATCCTTATCTGGGTGCCAACAGTTGTAATGGCTCTGCCACCCATGGGCTCTCAGTCTCTCTTTCTCCACGTTCCTAGCGAGCTCCCTTTCTGCTGTCTCATAGTGGTGGTACCAACCTGCTGGTACCCTCCATGGCCCCCACCCATCATGGCAGGTGATGGACATTTCTACCTGGTGTCCCAAATTCATGCCTCAAACAGTTCATTATCTTCCCCCCACCCAATATACCAATGACATCTCCTCCTACACACCCCATCTCAGTGGTATCCCTGCTTTATCCTCGCCACTCCAGTTCCTCTTCCCGCCTTTTGCCTTTATAAATTACAAATTTGATTTAAAGCACTTTTCTTGCTTAAAGTCTTCCAATAAATGCTTACTAAAACCAAGGTTGTTGTGGATCATTCAGATAGCAGAAAAGTTAGAAAAAAAGTATTCCAGACTAAGGGAACAGCATGGGCAAGGGCCTTAGGATAGGAAATATCTTTATACTTTGGGGACACTAAAGGAAAACCAGTGCACCTAGATCTTAGTGAGCCAAGGGGAGAGTATTTTGGAATGATGGTGAAGGGGGTGGGACGAACGAGACCACACAGGATCGATTAGGCTATGTTAAGATTTTGGTTTTTATCATGTCGATCACAGATGGTTTTAAGCATGGAATTGGCATGATGTGACTCCTCTTTTATAAAGAAGACTCTGGCTGCTATATGAAGAATAGAACTGGGCAAGGAGAGAAGCGAGGAAACAGGTTAAAAGATGAGAGGTGATGATACCTTAGGGCAGGTGGTGAATTGGAGGTACGTGAATGTGATTATCTTTTGAATCACGTGAATTGACGTGACTTTTTGATGAAGTGGATGTATAGGAAGACAGCAGGTGGATTTTATGGGGTGCACATTCCTGAGGTGAGAAGGATGGAAGCAGTTTAGAAGAGAAGATTGAGTTCAATTTTAGAAATTTTGACATTTCTGTTAGATATTCAAGTAGATGTGCTAGCCAGGCAGCTGGAAAATGAGCCTGGAATTTAACAAAAGATCCAGGCTGGAGATACACATTTGGTGTTGAACATACAGATGCTATCGAAAGGCACAGGAGAGCATGGCATGGCCTCGGGAATAGTGCGGCATGAGCAGTGAAGAACTGAGTCTTTTGTAACCACCAGGAATAGTAACTGATTAGGGCAGAGCTGGCTAAGGAGAGTGAGAGTCAGAGAGCAACCAGAACTCACCAAAGTCACGGGAGCAGTGAAGGGGGGGCCGCTCTGTCTCGCTGCTTAGAACAGCAAGAAAGATGAAGATTGAAGAAAGCCTGTTTGATTTGGCAAAGGGGACATCCTGTGTGCCTCCAGCATGAGCACCTTCTGTGGAATGATGGGGTGGACGCCAGACTGGGGTTGTCCAAAGCAGAGCTGTCAGAGCGAGTGCCTGGCAGACTGTCCAGCCAAGCTGCATGTGAGCTTCTCTGTGGGATTCGTGAGGTCACTAGCCTTCCACAATATAGTCCTTTTTAGAGTCAAAAACTCTGTGATTTATTCACTCATTACCATATTATCACTCAGTCAAAACAAATATATACTGAGTACTCCACATGGCCAGGGTCCCTGATGGTGAAGACTGATGCCTACTGCCAAGTCTTCAACTCAGCTGACGAGTATTCAGTCGGTGCCTGCAGCGCTCCAGGCCCTGCCCAAGGGAATTGAGCATTGGTCTTTCTTTTGAAACATCAGGCAGACAAACCTTATAACATTAGTGACCAAAAATACCAGATCTCTACCCTCAATGGGGAATAATTTTCTTGGAGGAAGATACGTAACTGTAGTAAATCAAGCAATTTCAGATACTGGTAATTTTATTTAAAAACAGACAAACCTGGAATGGATAGAGAGAGAGTGTGACTTGGGGTGGGAGTGAGGGAACCCTTGTAAATAGGGTGGTCAGACAAGGCCTCTGAGCAGGTGATTCCTGTAGGAGGAGCAGCCCTGGGAAGAGCAGAGCGGGGCGTGCTCCAGGCCGGGAGACCCCAGGGCACGGCCGCAGGCGGAGCAGGTCTGTCCTGTGGAGGCCGATAGGAGCGCTGGCTGCGGTGCTCTGAGCCAGGCAGGAAGCTGGCTCTGGACGCGGCCCAGCAGGTCAGCATGGAACACATGGCCAGTGAGCAGCATCATTCATAAGTGCTCTTAACAAAAGCAAAAAGTGCATTGTCTAAAACATTCATACAAGTTTATATGTTGCTCCACTATACATCTGTGTCGGCCTTAATTTTTCAAAAAGTCATATTAGTGTCATCAGGAAAAAATAAACTCCGAAATCAGTTGCCTGTCTTGTGGGTTAGAGGGACAGATGTGTGTGCCCTGAGCCTGGCGTTTTTGGAAACGACACTGACCTGCAGAGCTGACATGGAACATCAGGTCCAGGGTGCAAGCAGTTTCTCCTCTCACCTGGTGGCACCTCCCTTTGAGGACCCAGATACACACAGAGGCGTGGAGGTGAATGTCAGCTCTTCCTCCAGGGCCGTGGGTGATTTCCAGGCAACTCCTCAGAAGAGAGGCGCAGAACACTCTGCAGGAGTGGGGAGGTCGTATTCTCAGGCCACAGAGGGGGAATTCAGCAATTAGAGCTTTTTAAAGGGAGGCATTTGAAGGAGTCTCTGACCAGTTTTAATGACGTCAGGGAAATAACCAAGAATTTTCAATGGAAATGACTGACAGATGTTCTCCTTTTCGTTAAACACTGAGATGGTTATTTTATCACACCCAAATGAACCGAGGGTCTCGAGTGATCCCCAATCTCCTTTTAGCTGATTTTTATGGCACTCACTATAGGCCAGCTTTGTTCTTCTATCTTTACATGGTTTATTCCATTGAGTCCTCACGATACCCTATGGGATATGTCCTACGAGTTTTCTCCATTTTACTGATAGGAAAATTGAGGCCTGGAGAGGTGAAGGAATCTGTCGAAAGCAGTTTGCAAAGTGTACTCTCTGAAGGCTCCAAGACCCTTACAGTGGGTACCTCAGATCAAAGCTGTCTTCACAATAATACAGAAATGGTATTTGTCTTTTTTCACTGTGTTGACATTACACTAGGTATAGAAACAATGGAAGGTAAGACTGCAGGCAGGCACCGTAGCATGAATGGCAGCAGTGCCCCTAACTGCCATGCACACACAGTTTAAAAGGAATTCCAGTTTCACTTAAGAATGTCCCTGATAAGGAAGCAAAAATTATTCATGTTATTAGATCTCATTAGCTGAGTCCATGCCTTTCTAATACTGTGTCTGAGGCCCTTCTACCGCTGACCTGAGAATGGTCGTCATGAAAAAGCCACTTAGTGGCACGAGAGTAAAATGGAACAGGAGTTTACTTTAAAGAATGGCTGAGAGACAAACTGATCCTCAAACTTGGGTGTTTGGCAGACATGCTCTCAAAAGTGAATGAAGTAAATTGTCACTTCAAGGAAAACATCTGACAGTGTTTGTTGCTACTGATAAGACTTGAGCTGTCAAGCAAAAATCAGAATTTTAGCGAATCCTACATCTGCCACTAGGAGTCTGACAGTGACTCTAACTTGAGCTTAAAGACTTTTGATGACACCAGTGGTGATATAAACAAATATGATTTTTGATGTCCCATAATGAAATGTGTTAACTAAAATGGAAGATACATATAAGTCAGTTGAACCAATATTTGCCAGTGACCAATGCATAGCATTACATAATTATGCTTCTGTGAGAGATGCATGTGCAAAGTGCTGGGGAGACCAGTGGATTTTAATGTCATGGGGTTTGAAAAGTTCACTGCTGTGATTTCAGAGTTCACATTTACTTACTTTTATTTTTAATTTCTCAGTAATATTTACAACACTACCTTCAATTGTTGATTGAGAATCAGCTTTGAAGAAACATCTGTAAAATAAGCCATTTTTAAGAGCATTTCTTATCATTAAGACAAACATTAACTGTATTCAGCTTATCCAGGTTTTTCATGATGAGTCATAGGACATCACTGAGGTGAGAAATAGAACAAAACATAGTGTTGTGAAATAAACATTTAATAATATTATTAATAGCTTATATTTATTGAGATTGTGTGCCTAGTATGTGCCAAGCTCTTGGCTGTGCATCTAACACTCACAAGCTCCCTGTGAAGCAGGTGACCTTATATTCCTCACTGTGTAGGTGAAGAAACTATAAGGGTTAGTCGCTATTACGTGACAGAGTCAGCATGCAGACTCAGGCTGTTTACTCCCAGAATCCCACGTTTTTAATTCTACTTTATGGAATTTAAATCAGTGTGAGGGACAAAGTGGTTTCTTTGTATAATTTATTATTTTTCAAATACTAGTTCCTAATTCTTTTTTTTTTCCTGTAAAAGCTTTATGGTTTCGCTCATCCCACAGCTTGGGAGGGAAGGCTCCAGGGTGGATAAAGAGCTTCCTCAAAGGCCCAGGAGGCTCCTGGTCACTGAGGTTGTTGCCTGGCCCAGCCTGTGAAGGATGGTCAGGTGACCACCCATCTCCTGGTCTAAGAAGTTCTCCAGGAAGTCACTGGGCTGCCATCTGTGTGGCCACATCCCCAGGGCTGGCACAGGTGCTTCACAGCACCAGGATGCCCCTGGTGGCCCCCCCCCCCCCCCACACACACACACTCATCTTGGCCAGCTTCCTGCACCATGAGAGAGGGCAGGCGTGTCCTCCTGCTGCTCCCACCAGCTATGGAGAGTGGAGTCTAGGTCCAGGGGAAGCAGGTGTAGGAGGCTGATGCAGGCAGCCAGGCAGCCGCTGTGGTTCCCCTGGGGAGAAGTGATGCTGTTGGATCTGAAGTTCCTGTCTGGTCGGAGATAGGCTGCCACCCACAGCAGTGGTGTTTGCTGCTCCCAGAGGCAGAGGGCAGCAGAGAAGATGGCCCAGAGGCCCGCACGTCTCCCTGAACATAAAGATGCCTACTCCTGCTGTGTTTTCAGGACCTGTATGAAGTTAGCTACAGAAGAACAGAATTTCCACTAGTGAAGAGTAGAAGAGTGTATCCACTAGTGACAACATTTTTAAGAATATATGCCCGGCCCCTTAACCCCCATCACCCTATAAAAGTGGCCCTCTGGTCAAGGTTCTATCACTGGGCTTTGACTTCACTTGCTGTCTGGCACATCACTGCACACTGGGGCGCTGTTGGGGGTGACCCGGGGCAGGCTGTGTTACTGATGTCCTTTGAAAGGGCACACAGTGGTGACTGCTACGCTGGAGATAAACGAACACAGTTGAATACTTCTTGTTCAGCATTTCTTATTAATCAAGTTTGTGTCCGTCCCAACAATTCCTCGGGACAGCTGTCATAATTTCCAAAATTATATTCGTGACCTTTGAAACTGTGGAAGTCTATGCCAGGGGTCCTCAAACTTTTTAAACAGGGGGCCAGTTCACTGTCCCTCAGACCGTTGGAGGGCCGGACTATAGTTTAAAAAAAAACTATGAACAAATTCCTATGCACACTGCACATATCTTATTTTGAAGTAAAAAAACAAAACGGGAACAAATACAATATTTGTATTTGCATGTGGCCCGCGGGCCGTAGTTTGAGGATCCCTGGTCTATGCAGTAAGTACTCTATCTTAGTCATATTGCATTCTCTCCCCCACCCACCGCCCCCCCCCCAACCCTACACCTGACCCAGGGGCAGAGTGGCTGCTGGGTACATGTTTATTGAATGAGTTCCTTCTTTTATGGAAGACCCTTGCTGAGATTTAAGAAGTACTATAATTTATCAAGCCATTACAAATCAATTCTGTTGGCGATTTTCTGGGGAAATCATTAATCTCATCTATTCCAAATCCTGAGCATATGTTAAAGTTATAGACTACGGCCCTCTTTGTACAGGACACCGGAGGCCCCACTGTGCTTGGGGTCAGTTTGGTGAGCCCCTGAGCGGCTGGGGTCAGGCGGGTGTGGCAGGGGCCACCTAGAAGTCCAGAAGTAGGAACTTGTATTGAAAATGGGACTGTTGGATCTTGGCGTAGCTCCCTTTCTTCATACAAAGAGAACACACTGTCCACCCAGAGAACAGTAACTTCATCCTCTTTGCCTCTTTAATATTGTTCAAGGGGTCATAGATGAAACTGATTAAAATGCTCAAGAAGCCAGGGGTCATCCAAGACAGACTCATGTTCTCAGTACTCTTCTCCCCGCTCCTCATTATCTTGCTGTTTCTGTACAAAACTCCCAACCCCTCTTCTAGAACTTTCATAGCAAGATAAAAGCCCCTCCCTAAGTCCCTCCCGCTTCAGGACACATCTCCCCTCAGGGCACCACCTGTCAGCCGCCCTGCTGTCTCCCCTTCTGCCTGACATTGAATTTCAGTTGGTTGCAGCTAATGTTGAATATATTTCAGATGCTGTGCCCTCTCTGTGAACTATGAAGACAAGATTAGCAGACACAATTAGCTGCTTTAGGATTAAAAGAAAACAACAAAAGAACTGGATTTTAATTATTGCCCTATTGGTTATTACTGCTTGGAACATTGTTTTCTGTAATCATCTATTTCTGAAACAGAAAGAGAGTGGAAAATGGGTAGAAATTAGAATACAGGGTTTTTTTCTTCATAAGGAAAGGAGCCCAGCACACTTTCCGGAGCTGTGAAAGTGTTCTCGTGATCTCACAGGTCCCATCTGTGCATGTTTTCAGCTACATACTTCAAGTACAGGAGCTGCAGTCAAAGGACCTGAGAAAGAAAAAAAAGAAAGGAAGAGAGAGAAACGTGGGTGTTAATGAGAGGGCCCCAGCGTGACAGCTGGGGGAAAGCTAATCTCTCTCCACGTGCCCACCCGTCCCAGGGGCACAATTAGCATGCTCTCACTTCCTGCAGAAAGTCTGGCATTCTAAGGAGTCACCCAGAGTCCACAATGCCCCCGGGGACGCACTCTGAGGTGTGAGGTCACTCAGCTCTGACCCAGCACCTTCCCATGGAAACCACAGTGAAATTGATGGAAGAGATGGTGAGCCCCTCCTCTCTGTTTTCACTACTCGGGTGGGGAGGATGTGGATGGAATGAACAAGACATTATTGAAGAACATTCTGACCATGAGCTGTATGACATCTGCAATTCCTGATTACCTCGGGAGGTCATCAAATGCCCTTCCCGAGAGGCTTTTAGAGAGAGGGGGCTGCCAGCCATCACTTTGGAAATGCGGGCCCTGGGGACGCATTGTGATGGATTTCCTGACAGCTAAAGGGTTCTTCCAGTCCTGGGATCCTAGTGGGTTATTCTTGGTCACCGCTGTGGCAACGAGTTCTCCACGAGGCTGACTTGACACACACCTCTGCCATAAGACAGCCCGAAACTCCCCCGTTTCTCCTGGTTTCCTCCTGTTACCAGTTTTATTTCAATTTCTGACTGGTGTTGAGCATGTTTGTGAAAGACCATGACTGTCATAATTCTTCCTAAAAGGGGATTTGGAGAAGCAAACACTCTGTGATTTTAAGGAAGTTATGTTGCCAACTTTCATTTTTTTCACCTTTTGGGCTTCTGTTTCCATTATTTGGCTTTGTTAAAGTGTCATTGGGAGAACCGCTGTCACTTCCATTGAGTGTTTTTAAACCTTTACTACATGTTGAGGACTCTCAGCATCTGAGCACCATGATAGGACCCCCCACCCCCGCAGTGAGGCCGAGCCCACCTGTCAAGGCTGAAAATGCTAGACACTTGATCTCCCAGCTTCCCTTAAAGCCAAGACTTGGGCCCATGATCCAGGCTCTGCCAGTTCAACTCATCCCTCCAGATATTAAATTAGAGGCTAGTGCTGTGAGGATACAGGAATGCATGGAACCCATCCCAGTGAGAATGGGAGCGGTGGTGGCAGTTTCCTGGATAGTGTTCTTATAGCACCATTGGCAGTCACAGCAGAGGTGTCCTGGCCATGCACACTGGGGACCTTCTCTAAGATCTAGCTTTGCAGGTTTCCTGGAGATTCTCTGAGAAACCCTATCTTCTTTAACAAATGCCATTTCTATTTAAAATAACCAATGTTGGTTTCTGTTGCTTTCTACTGAAAACCATATTGAGATAGCCTCTTTCTTAGAATGTAGAAGACTGAGAAAGAGATGCATGGTGGAACTCATCAGGGAATCATAAACTACTCTGAGGTTGGGAGCTTCAAATTCATAGATTACCATTTCCAACCAGTCTAAGACTAAAATGTAGCTTCCAACTTTTTTGTCTTAGTGTCTTCAGAGACTATGGGCTCACTGTCTCCATAAGGCAGTCAGTTTTTTCTAGAAACCTCTGAGTATTGGGACAATTTCCCTTATCTTGTAATTCTGCTGCCTAGCGCAATGCCTGACATAGTAGGAGCTCCACAAATAGTATTTGTTGAATGAATGATTGAACTGTAATGTCCAACTGTGGCTCTAATTTTGCCCATAATAGCCTCATAGAAAAATGCCTATCTCTTGTCTACATAGCCCTTCAAAAACGTGAAGGCTTTTTGATATCATTGTGTTCTCATATCCCCTGAGTGAGCATTTTCAGTGACTTGATGCAGCCTCTTCTTTGGACATGTTCTGAAGGGATGCACCCAGAACCCAGCACATTTGATCCATGAATAGGATTGTCCTCTTCTTTTTTCTACATAATTAATCGAATTAAGTTATTGGTCAATGTTGCTTCATTGTTGACTCCCAGAAGTAACTCCTAAGTCTTATACACATGAAGCTCCTAAGCTACAAGTCATAGGTTCTTAAAGTTGTATCTTTGGGCCTAAATAAAATTCTCATGGATCTCTAATAAATTCTATGTTGTTGGTATGGCTGATCCATCTTAATGAGATCTTTCTGAATCGAATTCTGTCATCAAACATATGAACTATGTGAGGCTAAAATAAGCAGTTTGACAGCCAGAACCTTCAGTGCTCATGTAAATAATTCTTTGGTTTACTCTCTATTTCCATAGTCCATTGCTCATGGGCCAGAGTTGCCTGCTTTTTGTCCTTGAATCTTTCAGAGTTTGTTCCAAGAAGCTCTCCCCTTCCACTGGTTATGATTGTCCCCTGATGTTTCCCCCAGCACATGATGACTGGGCTACAGCTATTGAAGGTATGCCGTTGTGCCCTGAGAGCATTTTATCCACCCATACAGCTTCTGTTCACTTCCGTTCAGCATTTCATGCAGCTATTGCTTAACTGTCTGGTTCTATCCAACCTCCACATATCCTCAGCAGTGTGGGCTCAGCAAATCGATTCTGTTTAAGAATCTGTTTTCTTTCTATTTAATGCTTAAGAAGGTACTTAGGGGATGCTAATTAAAATGCCTAAGAAGCATTATGTGCCATCTCTGTCACCTCTAAGTCTCCAGCTGCAGAGAATGCACGACTCTTTGCCCTTTTGTTTGATTTGGAGTTTCAGGGGGCCTTAATGGTGTTGAACTCTATCACCCTCCCAAAGACCATATCAGCTCTTACTTAATATTTCATGTTCAATGAACACGTTTGGTTGTGAAAGAGGATTCCGACAAGGCTTCCAGCTCTCTTTCTGTGACGAAGCTCTTTGGTTGCTTACAGGATTGCCTGGCTTGGCTCATGTGTTAACCTCAGACTTCTCATTGCTAATTATAGGGACCTTCACAGCAGAGTGGTCATCGGATCTGGAAGGTGGGCTTTATTCAGAGCAGGCCGCCTTTGAATAGTTGGTTATATGGCTGGTTGAATGGCTGGTCATAACTTTTTGTAGCCGATTAACTTAAGAGACGCTCCCGAAGGACAGATACATGGTTATACCAGTCTAAAGATCTGTGTTTGTGCTTTTAAAAATAACTGCAGCCCTGACCCGTTTGGCTCAGTGGATAGAGCGTCAGCCTGCGGACTGGAGGGTCCCGGGTTCGATTCCGGTCAAGGGCATGTACCTTGGTTGCGGGCACGTCCCCAGTGGGGGGTGTGCAGGAGGCAGCTGGTCGATGCTTCTCTCTCATCGATGTTTCTGGCTCTCTGTCCCTCTCCCTTCCTCTGTGTGAAAAATCAATATATATATATATATATATATATATATATATATATATATATATATAAAATAAAAATAACTGCATATGGCTCAGTGGTTGAGCATCAACCTATGAACCAGGAAGTCATGGTTCGATTTCCAGTCAGGGCACATGCCTGGGTCATGGGCTTGATCCCCAGTGTGGGGCATTCAGGAAGCAGCCAATCAATGATTTTCTCTCATCATTGGTGTTTCTATCTCTCTATCTCTCTCTCCCTTCCTCTCTGAAATCAATAAAAATATATTTTTAAAAATGCATTTAAAAAAAGAGATTGAACAAGATGGAAGCCATCATGGAACTCTGCTTTACTTAAGGCCCAGTGAGGAGACAGCATTGGTTCAGACGTGTTTGCCACTCCTGGCCTCATCATCATGCAAAAGACTAGGTGGGCTTTTAAAGGCATTTGGACTTTTATTAGCAGACAAACTTACCCAGACCCCAGAATCCAAGTCCAGCAGTGATATCAGACATCCTTTATCATATCCTCTGTTTTTTGTCTGTGTTATGCAGCCATCATCAAGTTCCTTACCTCAGAAAGCTACATTAGACTGTAATTCTCCAAGGCCATGGTGGGTGAGATTAGGAAGTAGATAATCTAGTCAGACATTTCCAGTTGTAGTGAACTGTCCGTCAGGACCACAGCAACAACCAGCTTTCTTGGCTTCCCTCCGGGAGGTGAGTCTATGGAATTGAAGAAGCAAATACATAGTTTATATCTACTTCACTTTCCTGTAACTCTGGTGGCTTAGAAGGGCCTCATAATATCTCTTTCTTGTTCTTCCTTGTCACTCCAACATGGAGAGTTTGCTCTACCATTATGAAAGAAATAACATCTTTGTGGCACGTGGACTTCAAATGAAAATTGATCATGAACCTGTCATGTTCTTTCAGCCGAGGCTTCCATCCTAATCTGCCTCAGAGCTGCTCAGTTAAGGTGCTGCCAGCTGACTCACACACGCTTGCCACACTCGTCCCAGTAACTTCTGGATATAGCCTTGATGAAAAAGGGTCTGTTGTGTGGATAAGTTTGGTCTCCATTAAATAATATTATTGTATCTTCAGATCAAAGCATAACATATATATGAAATAATTGATTTTTCAGTGTTCTCTGTAACATTAAATATATAAAAAAAATGTAATTCAGTAGAGGAATCCAAATATTTTTCAGTGTCTCTAAGTCATCCTTATATCTATTTAAGATATTTTATTTGGTGGTTAAAGGATTAGGGTTGAGGTTATGTGAACTCTTTTCTGAATTTCTTTTAAAAGAGGAGACAAAATAAATAGAAGAGTCTGACTTTGATGTTTGTATAGTTTAAATCAGTCATCATCTGACTTCATGGCCCATGAGAAAGTAGTTTATTTAAACTGGAATAGTTGTCTTCCCAGCACCACAGTCTGACTTTTACTCTGAAATGGTTACCCTTTTAACACAAGATAAATTTTTACCTTTTGTGGGATCTGGAATAGGCCATGCAGAGCTCCTTGGTGAGTGACAAATACAGCTATCTTTTACAAAGCTTACTTCTTCTCAACTTCTGTTATTAACTGCAAAAATCAATGCCCATAGGAAGTGAACAGTGGCGTGTTTATTGAGCAAGGTGGATGGATTAGTTTTGAATTTCTGTGGTTCCATTTCCTTTGTAGGAAAAACATCTATTGAGATATTTTATTGAGTGTTTCCATTTAAAACTACATTTATTTTAATAAAAAACCTTTGTAATATTAGTTTACCAAAACAGCACCGTTAGATGATTGGAAGTGGTTGGAATGCAGAATAGTGAAGAGTGACCAAAGGGGTCTTTTTAATTGCTATCGTAACTGTTTAAAAGAAGAAGGACAGAAGGAAGAAACCTTTGGTATCTGGCACTAGATTTTAACTTAGAAAATTGAATAAGTTTAATTGCAGCCTCATTCAGTGTCATTTGTGATGTCTTAGCATCTTAACACATCATATAGGTTTCAAAGACCCCTTTTATGTTTGTAAAATAGTGATTGTTTTTACTTAGCTCTTACACAGGGTAAAGAGCATAAGGAATGAGGTGAGACTGTGGGAATTCCCTGCTGAATAATTCAGCCAGTGTCGGGACCACACAGTGGGGCATTGGGACAGACAGATGATGCTGGGTGTTATCTGTAAACATGACTGGAGAAGCTGAAAAATTGGGTGAGGGTGTCTTGGGGAGGAAACCTTCCAAAACTAAGCACTGTAGAAAAAATTGACCATCGCGGGGAGCAGAACATCTTTCAAAATCTGTGACAGTGCCGCGGTTGAGGAAAATGGAGAGCCTAAAAACATGTGGCAGATAGAGAGTGTTAAGAAAATAGGTCATAAAAAAATTTATGGGCAACTTATAGAGTTTCCTAGAAATACTAATAAACAAATAGGTAGTAAAACCATAAAGAAAAGCAAGGGAATAACAAGCACACCATTTGGATAATGAAGGCAGGGTGATGACATAAGAAGCCCAGTGGATCCAAAAATTTATTGTTACAAATCTGCCTCTTAAGCTATTTGGGAACACAAGTATGTACTTTACTGTTATTCTTTAAAATGTACATGTACATTATGGATACTCTTTTGTATGTCTCCTATATTTTGAAATGAAACATTTAAGAAAACAAAAAGGGGGTGTGGTTAAATACAAAGGAACCTAACTAAAGATTTATAACAATGCCAAGAACACACTCAAGGATTTCAAAATAATAATCACAACAACTTACACATCTTAACTTCTGATGAAGCAAGTACTGTGCAAGCACTTTTAAATGTAATCAGTGTGTAATGCACTGGCTGGTGTGGTTTGCTATTGTCATCCCAATTTATACAGTGGGGGAAACTGAGGCAGAGTAAAGTCTGGGCCCCAGTGCAGACACTTTGGCTTCAAAGCCCATGCTCTTTCTATACCATCCACATGGTAATAAAGAGACTAAATAAAATTTTGCATTCGTTCTTACATAGAATAGAAGCCACAGAAGAAACAGAATTACTGCAATTTTGCAACTATTGACTAAAACCTGTCATGTAACTGGCAAACTGCTAAAAACCTGACCAACTACCAATTCTACTTCTTTCCATAAGAAACTGAATGAGTTAAGACTTGTAAGTCAGTTCCATGTGAGACCAGCCAGTGAATTCCATTAAAGAGGAGGATCATTGAATGCAAAATGTAAGGGCAATTCTTTGGAGGGGAGGAATTATGACTTCTATGGGGCAAATATGTAACTAACTCCAAGTGCCACATTTTTTTTAGAGAAGATATAAATTTGTTAATAGAGAAAAGCCATTGAAATAATTTACTTAAATTATCCAAAGGTTTTTAAATAGTATGTACCAAGGTTACTAAAACAAAATTTGAACTTTGATGTAATTAAAAGTGGAGGTAAGAAAAAAGTCATGGTTTAAAATAGTTGATAATGAACATATAGAAAACAAAAATAAAGAATAAACAGATGTATTTCTGGATAAAGATATATAATCATTTAAATCCTCCAGGACTAGGATTGGCTTCAGATCTGGTTAGTTAACATTTATACTGTTCAAGTTTCACACACTTTGCTGTAACATAAGAATTTCCTAGGGAGCTTGTTAAAAAATGTAAATTCCTGGATGGCGCCCCGGAGACTCTGACTCAGTAGACCAGGAGCTGGCCCAGTAATTGCTAATTTTAACAAGGGGTCTGGGTGACTGGGCTGCAGGTGGTTCCTGGCCACGCCAAAAACACTCCATCCCCCAAACGATGGGATTCCAGAAGACAGGGTGGCAGAGTGACGTGTTTGCAAATAACTCCAACTCTGATGCAGAACAGTGTACCAAAGTGGTCAGGACAAATCACAGGAAAACCCTCAACAACTAAGTGGACAGGAAAGGGAAACATTAGTCTTAATGCAAACAAGTGTAAGATAAGGCCATTGGTGGAAAGCAATGTGGACGCAATTTAGCACTGTACTTAGGGCATAGGAAAGCAGAGTTACTTCATTTGGGGGATTATTCCAAAATGTATTTTAACCCGGACATATTCCTAATGGCTAAAACCCCCACATTAATGTGTGCATCATTATCAAGGAACATCCCACCCCAAACTCAGTGGCTGAGAACAACAGTCATTTATTCTTGCTCTGTAGCCAGGCCTGCCGGCTCCATATTGAAGGTTGGTTTCAGATCTGTTCTAAGAGTTAATCCTCCTTCAACCACATGTCCTTTTCTTGGAGATAGCAGGAGTTTGGAAGGGCAATCCCTGCTGAGCAAGTGCCTTTTAAGCCTTGGCTTGTATCATGTCTACTATGTACCATTGGCCTAAGCAAGTCATTTGACCCACCAAGATGGGGGCGGGGGGCGGTTGCGGGTAGGAGAGAGAATATTCCACTCACAGTGGGAGGGAAAGGGGAGGGAATATTTTCTGAACAATAATTTCAGAGTAATACAATAGAGATATTTTCCTTTAGTTTATGTCAGGGGAAAAAGCTATTAATGAGATCCCCGTGGGTACAAGGTCAAGTCGAGAAGGTAGACTTACCCAAATAAAGATAGGCTGGGAGAAATGTGACAATGGAGACATAGGCAAGGTACTTTGGGAGAACATAAAAGAGAATGATTAATGATTTGGGGGGCCATCTGGGAAGGTTGAATTAAATAGGGTTCATAGGGTACATGGGATCTTTCACCATCATGAAGAGAAAGTAAGTCTGACCCAAGCTTGGGATTTATGTGGACATGTGCCCCAGGGTTATATTTCTATATCTTCATGCCTATTGCAAATAAAATCCACAGCATATATTCCCCTTAGTTTATTTTTCTAATGAGCTATTGACAGAGTGACTTGGCAAAACTTCTAAATTCTTGGAATTGAAGCAAACAATGAAATAAAAAGCTCTGTAGTTCAGGATCTATGCATGCAATCATTACATAAAACATTTTCTAAATGTTAAAGAAAAAAGCTAAATAATACAGAATCATTTGATAATCAGCCTATTTATTTTAGGATTAAAAGTTATTCAGTGCTATAAACAAACAGCGACAATTTATCACAATCAGTGCAAATAAGTGGGGTTCAGTATTCTGTTCTGATTCATTCCATTGTGCCTGTAAATGAGTGGTTCAATTACAGGAACAGTTTGCTAATGAGCTCCCAAACAAGGATACCAATTATGATTAGTCATTTATTTAGAGTGAAAGATGATCAGTTCTACAGATTTTTCCCTTTGAGAAAATAAATAATTCATTTGGACAGTCTTCTTGAAACCTATATGTATGTCTCTCTCCAAATAATTTAGTAATCAGTAGAAATAAAAACTGGAATGCTATTTGTCTTTGTGGTTCTCGCTAGGAAAAGACTGAAGATTGTTTTTTTTAATCCTCACTGGAGGATATTTTCCCATTGATTTTTAGAGAGAGTGGAAGAGAGAGGGACAGAGAGAAACATCCATGTGAGAGAAACACATCGATTGTTTGCCTCCTGCATGTGCCCCGACCAGACCCCGGGTCGGGGAGGAGCCTGCAACCAAGTTGCAGAATGGAACCCGGGACCCTTCAGTCCGCAGGCCGATGCTCTATCCACTGAGCCAAACCGGCTAGGGGCAAGACTGAGGATTTTAATGAGAGGTACTCTATAAAAGAAGGACTTATTAATTCCCAACAGAATTTCAATGCCAGAGGAATGGAGGGGGTTTAATAGTTCTCTCCTACATGCCCCATGCCAGCACACCGGTTGAGTCATCATTTGAGACTTTTCAGAGAGATGTTAATAGACATGCTTATGTGGTACATTTACACAGTAGAATATTACTCAGCCATAAAAATGAAGGAAATCCTACCCTTTGTGATGGCATGGATGGGCCTGGAGAGTATTATGTTAAGTGGAGTAAGCCAGTCAGAGAAAGGCAGGTACCATATGATTTCACTTCTATGTGGAATCTAATGAACAAATTAAATTGACAAACAATATAGAAACAGACTCACAAAGACAGAGAACAGAATGACAGTTTCAGAGGGAAGGGGGTTGAGGGGCTGGGTGAAACAGGTGAAATGATGAAGGAAAAATAAAAAGAAACATAAACTCACAGACATCAAAAACAGTGTGGTAATTACCAGTGGGGTTGAGAGGAGGTAGGGGAAGACAGAAGAGGGTAATGGGGGACTAAGTGGTGGTGGAAGGAAACTTGATTTGCGGTGATAAACACACAGTACAGATTCCTACACAGATGCTGTACTATGGAATTGTACACCTGAAACTTCCATAATTTTGTTAACCAGTGTCACCCCAATATATTTTTTAAAAGATATGCTTATATATAATTTGTTCCCCAAGTAATCAGAAGCTTCATGTTTCTGGGTTAAAGATGGGATTGCTAAGGTACCATGCTTTCTAAAATGTTTGGTCATCATTAAGTTATGAAAGGACTAGTTGCCAAAAGATATTTTTTAAACTGATTGTTTGAAACTTAAAACATAACTTCTTAAAGAACAATGCTTTGAATAATGGTTTAGTTTCAGAATAGTCCATAAGAATCAACTTATCTCAGACTATAATCAAGCTAATAATATATTTCAACTGTATCAATCCTTTTAAAACTTATTCTCATTTTGTTCATTTTTGAGGCATCATATCTATGTAATAAAAGCCTTAAGCGACCCTTACAGTGGAATGACCAGAACAACCGGTCACTATGATGCATACTGACCACCAGGGGGCAGACACTCAACACAAGAGCTGCCCCTTGGTGATCAGTGCGCTCCCAAAGCGGGAGGTCTGCTCAGCCAGAAGCCAGGCTCACGGCTGATGAGAACAGCGGCAGTGGTGGGAGCCTCTCCCGCCTCCACGGCAGCGCTCAGGAGCAGCAATCTGAGAGGTAAGGAGCAGGCGGACATCCCCCAAGGGGTCCCGGACTACAGTAGGGCGCAGACTGGGCTGAGGTACCCCCCCCCCCAGTGCACAAATCTTGTGCACTGGGCCTCTAATATACATATAATAAAAGTCACCAATTTTAAATAGACAGTTCAACAAATTTTGATCATTTTAACATCTATGTAACCTCATTATTGGCATCTCTTGTCTTTTCCCATGTGAGTTGAGATTTTCCTGGTTCTCTGTGCTCAGTAACTTTGGATTGCATTTGGACATTTTGAATATCACCCAAGAAGACTCTGGTTCTTGTTTAAATCTTATGGAGAATGTTGATACTTTTGTTTTAGCAGGCACTCAGCCTAGTGGGATTCAGGCTTTCAGTTCTGATGTGCCTTCTGTGGGTTTTAGTTTCAATGTCAGTTTTATTTTCAGCTCATTTGCATGCCATTCAGAATAGTTCTGGTTGCATGCCATTCAGTGTCTTGTCTGGGACCAGCCTGTCCCAGAGTTCAGATCTATGGTTTGCTGTTTAGAGTTATATCCAAGCACGTTTAGCTCAGTGGTGAGCCCAGGAAATTATAAAATACTATATATAGTTCATTTTCCAATCATTTCTCTCTGTGATACCCCCAGAATCTTCTGGTTCCTTGGGGTTCCTTTTTTTAGACATTCGGCCAAAAATCTGGGACTTCTGTCACCCTGTCACACACTTGCTACAACTCTACCCAGGGGTTTGCCCCACACTCTTAGGGTTCATATCTGTTCTAAGAGTTAATCCTCCTTCAACCACGTGTCCTTTTCATGGTGATAGCAGGAGTTTAGAAGGGCTTTTGTGTACGTGTTTCTCATTGTTACGTTCACATAGCTCATGCCGATTGGGCATTCCTCTAATCAGAGAGGGAAGTTCTCCATCATAGTCCTAGGCCCTTGCTGGCTCCCATTGCTGCCACTGGCAATGATGCCATCGCCACCCAGGGATATTTTGAAGGACTGAGAAGTGAGAAAATGGAGAAATGAAAAGACGCTCCCTGAGGGTCAGGAGATTCCCTCCCTCGCAGCCGTGTTTGCAGGCTTCTTCCTGGAACTCTCTCCCTCTCCGCACACAGTGCCTGCTTGTGGGTTTCAAACTTCGTGGAGAACAGACCAAGAGATACCAGAAGAAGAAGAAAATGATTCATCTGGTACTTTAGATTCTGACCTTCTTTGCCAATCAGCCTGCTGTTTAATTTTTTTCATCTGTGCATTCTGTGTAGGTATTTTTAGTCACATTCAGTGTGAGAAACAGGATAAAGTAATGTTGATCATTTTAACATCTATGTAACCTCATTATTGGCATCTCTTGTCTTTTCCCATGTGAGTTGAGATTTTCCTGGTTCTCTGTGCTCAGTAACTTTGGATTTACTCCATCTCTCATGCAACTAGAAGTAAACTTGTCAATCTACTGAATTTTAGTCTAATGGATATGAAGTGTTACCTTATTGTGCCTTTAATCTGCACTCCCTTTTAGCCATTGATGTTGATCGTCTTCTGTTGTTGTTAATCCTCATCGGAGGCTATTTTTTCCATTGATTTTCTAGAGACAGTAGAAGGGATGGGGGGGTAGGGGAGAGAAGAGAGACACATCAATTGGGTGCTCGGGGCTGATGCTCTAACCACAGCAAACTGGCCAGAGCGATGTTGATCATCTTTTCATGCGTTCTTTGCTACCCCTATTCCTTCTTTGGCAAATTGTTTTTCAAAACCTTTGCCCATTTTTTTAAGAAAATAAACTTTCTCTTGCAGTATAGTTTCATATTTGCAGAGAAGTTTCAGATAGTACTGACAGTTCCCTTTTCCCTATACCTTTCTACACTCAGTTTCCCCTATTGCTATTATACTTGTACTAGAGGCCCGGTGCACGGTTTTATGCACATTGAAAGGAAATTAATTAGAAGGTGGCCGGTGGCGTGGGACTGGGCGAGATGGGCCGGACACACCCTGGAGCCAACCTCCCACAGTCCCTCCCCAGCCGGCCGCACCTGGGGCTCAAAGGGCATTTGCGGAGTCTGTGGGGTCCCTCCGGCAGGTGGGGTCCCTCGGCCTGGCCTGCATGGATCAGGCCAAAACCAGCTGTCCAACATCCCCTGAGGGGTCCCGGAGTGTGAGAGGGCGCTCTGCAAAGTTGCTGTCGCTCGGCAGCTCCTGCATTGAGCATCTGCCCCCTGGTGGTCAGTGTGCATCATACCTACTGGTTGGCCGATCTGCCAGTCAGCTCATCAGCTGTTCACTTAGCCTTTTGTAGATATATAGTTAGTACATTCACTACAACTAGTGAACCAACATAAGTACATTATTATGAACTAAAGTCAATATTTTATTCAGATTTACTTAGTTGTTACCTACTGTCCTTTTCTATTCTAGGATCCCATCTAGGATGCCACACATTGAGTTGTCCTATCTCCCTAATCTTCTCTATAATGTGACGGTTTCTCAGACTTTTTTTTTATGACCTCGACAGTGTTGTGGAATACCGGCCCAGCATTTGAAGAAAACCCTTCAATTTGGGTTTGTCTGATCTTTTTCTCATGATTTAGACTGAGCTCTGGGTTTGTGGGAGGAAGGCCACAGAGGTCAAGTGCTAGTTGCATCACATCATACCAAGGGTACAAGCTGTCAGCAAGATTTACCACCGTTGGTGTTGACCTTGATTGTTTAGTTGGAGTAGTGTTTGCCAGACTTCTTCCCTGTAAAGTTAGACCCTTTTCCCTTTCATGCTGTAGTTTTCGGAAAGAAGTCACTATGTGCAGCCGGCATTTAAGGGGGGGCGCGGTTGTGCTTCATTTCCTTGAGGGAAGATTAGCTACAATTCCTTTAATTCTTGTCCACAGAGGATTTATCTATTTTTCTCCATTTATTTGCTCAGTCATTTGTTTATATCAGTATGGAATCATGGATATTTATTTTATACTTTGACTTATAATCCAATATGACTTAATTGTGTTGTTTCAGCTTTGCCATTAGGAACTCTTTCAGTTGGTCCCTCAGTCCCTTTCACATAACCCCATCACTGTGTTTTTGCGCACATTATATTGAGCTGTTTGTCCCCTTCTTACTGAGTTGTAAGAGTTCTTTATTCTGGCCCTAGCCAGTTAGGCTCAGTGGATAGAGCGTCAGCCTGTGAACTGAAAGGTCCCAGGTTCGATTCTGGTCAAGGGCACATACCTGGGTTGTGGGCTCGATCCCCAATAGGGGGTGTGCAGGAGGCAGCTGATGAGATCAATGATTCCTTCTCATCATTGATGTTTCTATCTCTCTCTCCCTCTCCCTTCTCCACTGAAATATATAAATATATATATATATATATATATATATATATATATATATATATATATATATATATAAAGAGTTCTTTATTCTGGTTGCAAGTCTTTCTTCAAATACATGTTTTGCAAATATTTTCTCCTAGAGACTGTGAATTACCTCCTCCCCCTCCTCCTCCTGCTCCACCTCTTCCTCCTCTTTCTTCTTTTGGATAACAACTTTATTGAGATAAACATACACCATACAATTCACTCCTTAAAAATGCATAATTCAATAATCATAGTTATACCACCATCACGACAGCCACTTTTTGAACATTTCTTTTTCTTTTCTAAGATTTCCACTCACTTTTTTGTTAAATTAAATTTTGGGGGGTGACATTGGTTAACAAGCTTATATTGGTTTCAATTGTACATTTCTGAGATGCATGATCTGTAAGTTGCACTGTGTGTCCACCACCCAAAGTACCTCTGTGCAGAATTTAAGGCACTTCTCCAAGAGTCCCTTCTTGATGAGATAAGGGAGGTCTCTACCCTTAACACATATTGCTTATTCTTAATCTTAAAAAGCCAACTCAGGTTTGTGCACACAAACATCTGAACACTGATGTGTTGCAGGTAACACGAGCCGAGAGCACAGACTTGGCCCACAAAGTTGGGCCTGGACTGTGGCCTTGCCACGTGCTAGCTGTGTGACCTTGAGGAAGTTCCTCTTTTGCAAAGTGTGGATAATAACGTTACCTACTTTGTGAAGCTGTGACGACCGAATGGTACAATGAATGCAAAGCATTTAGCACGGTGCCTAGAAAAGTATGATTGTCAATGAAGCCAGCTGTTATCACTGGGAATGTGAGGTCACTAGACCTAAAGCAAGATGTGTTCAAGAAGTTATATATAGTCACCCACGTGCCCCTTCTTCTGGAACACTTGACTTTAATTTTCCCCACTGTATTATCTCCTGCTTCAGAAAGGGTGAAATGAATATTATGAATCTAGCTATAATTCAAGGAGCTGTAAATACCAGGGAAATCAACAGAAAAAAAAGGTACTCAAATGAGGAAAAGAAACATGTTTTAAAAACCATTGGGATGAAGTAGAAAATGCAAGCAGGGCGAATTTTTTTTTAAACCTGCTGTAGGGCCATATGGTTGATGAATGTGTTGATGCTGGTTTTAAGATTCTTGAGTATTTTAAACTTGACATGTTATTTTTTTAATGATTTCAAACATCATTTCTTTCAGAGCCTTTTCCCAATGTTGCCGTAATACTGGACAGATGGCTCAGCAGCATTTGCATTTGCATTTTGCAATACTGCCATGTTATTTGCAAAATTTCTTGTGAAAAACCTGTGGTTCTTTCCCTACCTTTTCAGTATGGCTGCGATGGAACTGTAAATAGTTTTTCCCCAGAGTCGTGAGGATGTGATGGAAGTTGGGACCACATATTGCTGCAGCTTTTCAATTTTACGTTGTTATATTTTGGGGTTTTGCACCGGCTGTTTTTAATCACTGTCTCATCTTAAGCAGGCCCCTTTCATCCAAGGGACAGTAAGCTCCCATTGTACCTTTGTGTTGTGAGTAAAGTGAGGTGATATTCGTGCGGAAGGCAGTCTTGATGACGGTTCCAGCCCCTTCACGTCGCCGTGTTGACTTTTCGGTATTCACTCGTCACCCTCTGAAACTGGCCTGTGTATCTGTTTTTCCGGTCCGCCATAAAGTGTAATGAGCTGAGCTGGGCCCTATCTGTCTTGCTTCCCACCCGCCCCCAGTACTGGCACGGTGTCTGTGCCCAGTGACCAGCTGTGAGCGAAGGAATGAGCACGTGAAGTGACTAATAAGTGGCCTTCTAGATACGGGGGTTCTTTCACAAGCAGAATCTGAGTTCCCTGAACATGATTGCTTTCTCTCATCTTCTTGTTCATTTTACTCAGCTATGTTTTCAAGAGGTTTTCTAAGAAGCGTTTTCTTTATAGGCTTCACTTCCTTGTTTTTTTTATGTGTGTGTTTTTAATGAAATGGAAAGACTGCATGCTTATAAATAGACAGTCCCTTCAGAGCTTTTCTTCCCTTTGGGGGCACAGTGGGTTAGTGCCAACAGAAAGGCATTTTCTTGCTTGACAGATGGAAGAGACACAGGAAGCAGGAGAGGTTGTATTGATCAGAGGGACTCGGTCTTTCCTTTAAAAGGCATGGGGTGAAAAAGAAGCCCACCAATACTCTATTAAGATTATTTGATTTTCTCTTTTTAAATGAGGGCCAGTGGGATGCCTGCTTGGCTTGGAATTGGCACACAGTGGCCATGCTGTGATGACTGGTTCCTGGCTCACATTGATCTGGCTTTGTCCTGGGTCGTTGCTGGTCCCAGGCTGTGACCTACATTAAGTGTCTCCGTGACTCCAAGCTGGAAACCAGTCTAAGATTCGCTCAGTCTTAGCCTTGCACATAGAACAAATAGAGGAAAATTTAATATTGAAGTTTCTACTCTGCGATATTAGAAAAGGACCTTTTGCTCTAATTATTGCGAAGTGTTGGCAGGTTATTTGTTGGCAGAGTAACGGCTTCTGTCTGGCAGCTCAGAGGTACAGCCAGAGGTGAAGAAACACGTTTACCGCCACAATCATGCGCCTAGAAAGCATTGAGGCTTCCCAGTGCGGGTCTTTATAGATGCTCCTGTTTCTGTGAAAAGGGGCAGGAGCTGCATCTCTCCTGAATGAACACTTTGATTTTTCTAAAGCCAGAATTACAAAGGGATCGGAAAGGGCGGGTCTCTGTACTGTGGGTTTGTTTCCCACCTCTGAGCCCAGATTCGCACTGGCAAGCCCACGCGCAGCCTGGCCGTGCTCAGGGATGGAGTGCCACAGGGGACAAGCTCCAGCCCAAATGCAGAATGAAAACCATTTTTAATTTCCTGGCCTGCACAACACACACAGCATTTCTGTAAAACATTTATGCAGGTAGGATTTGAGGCATCGGGGAGACCACGTGAAAGTTAGCAGCTGGAGTTAAGTCATTGTCAGCGTGGTAGGACTCATTCAATCCAGGGAAAGTATGGAATTTCATGGACGCCTGGCTTGCCCGCGCCCTCACCTCCTCACCTTGGGAAATCACCTGCCTCAGCAGGAAGCTTCAGCTGTGATGTAGTATTTTCTAGGACAGGGCCCTGCCTTGTGAGGTTAAATGTATAATAAAGGCTGCCTCCCTGCAGCATTTTCCTCAGTGATGAGTTTAACCCTTTGTTTGCTGCAACCTGTATCCATGTAACCTTCCTCTCTGTGAAAATGAATATCAATTATTATTATAAACAGTTCTTCTCATTATAGTGCCATGGATGGCATATTTTATAGCTTGCTAATTAGAAGCACACAGAACTGAAGTGCTTGAAGTTAAATAATGTAAACAGGTTGTAATAGATTTTCATATTGGATACTTTTATTGCTTAATTATTCATTAAAATTTCTCAAATCTCTACTCAATTAGTCTATTTAATTTACTGGATACTGTAATAGGTCTTATTTCGTACCTGTAGATGGGTACTTTTAGAATATTCTTTTTATTCTTTTTAGGGTGTGTGTTTTTTTCATAAATAACTCATATAGACTATACTAAACCAGAAGATACAGAAATTTACCATTCAACATTTTATTAGTCAAAATTGGTTAGAAAGGACCAGAATTATAGATAGAAAGTGAGAAAGAGTCTCACACTTAGACGTGAGGTAATAACTAACTTCTACTCAAATAGTCATTTCCCTTCTGGTTGGACATTTAATCGATATACCCATTCTCTCTGTGGATGGTTTTAATTCTGGAAAGAGCTTTCAGGAAGCTAAGATGATCCCTGTACTTTCCCCCTTGGCCTACACGCCCATGTCTGGAAGGAATGACCCAGGATAAGCTTAAACCCTTTTCTGCATCAGCGCCCTTTAAATGTGTGAAGACACCTAGTTGGGCCTTTGTACCTCTTCACCTGCCCTGGACACGCTATCTCGCTCTTCAGCTGCTCCTCCAATGGCAGACCCTCCTTTAATCGTGCCGTCTTTTTCTAGAATCATGGAGCTTTAATTCAGCCACAAAGGTAAACATTAAACACATCATTGTCACTAAGAATGATGAAATTCTCATCGTGGAAGGAAAAAACATTATAGCTTTATAGGTAGGGAAGGAGGTAGGAGAGGGAGCTAACCTAGCCCGGGTCTTATCTCGGAGATAACTTGCTCATCAGATGAAGAGATGACTAACAATACCCCATCGCACATTCCCAGACCCCTGGTCTGCTTTTCTCCATAACATTTCATTTTCCATTGTACTGTAATCTGTTTATTACTTTACTGTCTCCTTTCATTTGAATCAATTCCACGAGGGCAGGACTTGTTGCTTGTTATATTCAGTTATGAACCCCTAGTATGGAACATGCTGGACACATAGTAAGCACGCTATAAGTACTAACTTACTGAGGTGTGGCTAGTCCATTAGCTTCCCTCTCACCCACTGGGAGGTCTTACAAGATCTTGACAGAGGCCTTGCAGAAAATGCAGATGCGTTACATTTTAAACCAGGGGAATGGTAGAGATAACATCCCTGGTCTTTGTGAACTCATGCTGACTTCTAATAATCTAATTCTAAAATAAAATAATTGTTCATATTTAGTGATCAGCTGTCCTATGGAAGGCACCCCACCAAATGCCTTATATGCATTTATGTGTTCCCTTATGTAGTCCTCCCATTACTGGGTGCTAGTATTATTCCTGCTTTACAAATGAGAAGGATGGGGTCTAGAGGAGTTGGGTGACTTCCCTGGGGGACATGTGTGACAAAGGGCAGGGCTGGGTCTGTGGAAGCCCAAGCTTCTCTGCTGTGACTCTGAGGCCTTAGGAGCAAACTCAGGTCTGGAGTTTGGGGACCCTCCCTTAGGAGGAGCTAGCGCATTTGCTTTTTTGAGGGGGCTGTGGTTTCTCCAAGGCGGTGGGCCTGTGGCCACAGCAGCAAGTCCCTTCAGCGCCGTGAGTGCACTTTTCCTAGGGCGGCCATGTGACGTGGTTAAAGCTCTCTCTTAGTATTGCCACCTAACTGGGGCGTGAACTCCTTCTTAATTTGTTCTACTCTTTATAACTCGGAAGGTGGTTTTGAGTGTGAAAGCAGAAGTACACTAGAAGTTGAACCATGCTCTTTTCTGTCATCATACTACACCATCTACCTAAGCAGTGGCCAGCCTTTTATTCTTCTATTTTACACCAACTTACAGGTTTTTCAGGTCCACTCTCTGGTTGCATGTCTCACTAATTAATGTGTATCATTTATTCCATCACGATTGCTAAGGTTCTGGGTGTCCTTGTTCTTTAACCTTTGGGAAGGAGCCTCTAAAACTCACCACCTTCCCCAGTGCTGGAAATTGAGTCCATAATCAAACATTGCCTCTTAGTCCATTGGCATCATGTCGGAGAGGAAGGTTGATAGATGACTGAGTGATTCTTTTCTTGCTTTTTCTATAGGCCTTTAAGCCTTAGTGTTAGATAGAAAATAGCCTTGGCTAATTTTTATTCATACTTTCTGATTTAACTTGACTGCTCTTGTTGGTATTTATCACAAAATGATCATTTTTCATTAAATTATTCCAACATAATCTTGGGTGTGTCTTCATTAGATTTCCAGGCTTCTTCTTTTTTTAAAAATAAACACAGTTAAGGTTTTCTCTATTCAGAAGAGAGATTCCTGGTGCAGAAAATAGCCTGATGATCAGTTCCATACTGTAATATCTACCGAGAAAAGCTGGAGAAGACAAAGGTTGTGAAGCCAGAATGTGGCCCAAACAAATGGATTTCTTTCCAGCTGTTCCCTGTAGATGGAGGACCCCCCACCCGGTGTTACATATCGTTGAAAAGGGAATGCCTGCGTCCTGTCCAAATGAGATCTCGCCATAATAACCTCAGCGTAGTTCAAACGTTGCATTTATTTCGTACCAAACTTTTGTAAAACCTTTGTTTCTCTCCCTCTGGATTTCAATCCAAGGGATGAATGACAGTAGTGAGGGTATGAAGATAAGAGCAAATGTGTTCCCCTGGGACCCAGAAGCTTTGGATTGGGATGGAAGACAGTCTGCCCTCTTTTTGGTAGGGGCCTAGGAGCAGGCGCGTCTCTTCTCTGCCTGAATTGCCCCCGAGGACCACAATAAAGGGTGACTTTACCTGGTGATGTTTTACATAGCAGTTCTTCCAGGGGCCTCTGAGGCCTGCCTTGATAGAGGAAAGGGCGCATGTGTGGACCAATATCCAGGTTCAGCCCCAGGTAGCCCAGTACCCCAAGTTCCACAAGCCACTGAGCTCACTGGGCCTTACACTGGGGGACAGTTTGAAGGAACTGAGCATTTTATAGGAGTAGCCATTGCCATGGTGACAGCTCTTCTCCAACAGCCTGCAAATATTTTCCAAGAGTCATAGTGAGTCAAGAATGAAAATGCTCTAAATATACACAAAGTTTTTAAAAAGGGAAAAAGAAGAAAATATTTAAGTGTGGCATTGTAGATAGATTTATTTAAAAATATAAAATGTGGAATACTTAAAAATTTTCATCAGCCAGTAAAAATACGTACCAGTTTCTCACTCCTGTTTTCCATGTTCCCCACTCCCACCTTTTAGGTTAGCCTTCTCCCCTGCTCCCCAGCTGATTGCCGTTGTCTTTCTTTACCCAGCATTTATTTACAGCCCATCTCCTCAGAGAGCATTCAGACAACAGTCCGTGTCAGGCACACCCAGAATGAACGCTATTTTGGAGGTCAGACAGACCTGAGAGCTCTTTGGAAAGGTGATATGATGATGGAGAAAAAAAGAGTCATAATAACATCACATTTTAAGGGTTATTTGTGAGTCTGTCCTTTATTTCTTTTGGCAAAATGCTGAAGTAAATTAATAGCACGTGCCAACTAGAATATTGTCAAATGCATAGCACCACTTTTGGCATTTATAATAGTGATTTCAGTTCCTGGCTGAAGAGAATTGATTACCTGTCTTCCATTGGGACACAAATTAGAGCATTGCCTAGTATCTGTAATTGGCTAATTTCTTCAGCCACACTGGGCTGGACTGTCCATCACACAAGCTTTTGTGTACAGAATTTCATGATTATAAAAGAAAACTGTGTTGCCACCTCTAAATGATAATCAAATGTATTTTTCCTGAAAATTTTCCTCCATCATTTAAGGAAACAAAAGAACTATATTATAGCAAGCCTTCTGCTACCTAAAACATTATTTTTTAGACTAGAGGCCCGGTGCATGAAAATAGTGCACTGGGTGTGGGGGGGGGGGGTGTCGTCCCTCAGCCCGGCCTGCACCCTCTCGCAGTCTGAGAGCCCTCGGTGGATGTCCGACTGCCGGCTTAGGCCCGCTCCCCATGGACATCCTCAGTGCTGCCTCGGAGGTGGCTCCCGCCACCGCTGCTGCACTTACCAGCTGTGAGCCCGGCTTCAGGCTGAGCAGCACTCCCCCTGTGAGAGTGCACTGACCACCAGGGGGCAGCTCCTGCATTGAGCGTCTGTCCCCCGGTGGTCAGTGCCCGTCATAGCGACCAGTCGTTCTGCCATTCAGTCAGTTTGCATTTTAGCCTTTTATTAAATAGGATTACATAGTCTGGACATAGGATGGGATTCAGGAAAATGTTAAAAAGGAATGGTCTATTTTAGAAGTCTCACCACAGTCTGCTTGTCACGTGAGGATGCGGTAACGTCAGCATCGTCACTCCTGCCTGAACCTGCATGGTCTTCCTCCTGCTGAAAGCAATGACCACACCGTTTTAGTTGACAGAACACAGAGCTCTTGAAGTACTCTTGTCAGTGTCAGATTGCAAGTGGGAAGCATGTGTTCATTATCCCTGTTCTGTGGTTTCTTCCCAGCGTTGACAGGACAGTGTGGAAGACGTCCCCAGTACACAGTACTCGGGCTCTTTATTAAGTGGGAAAGCACTCGATGTCAATTAGTGATCAGGATGTAAGACCGCTGTCTCTGTTCTGATCTCTTTATGTCATCAATGGCTTTTGACAAGGTCATCACACTGACAGACCACTTAACTTTCTGGAAACCAGTACACTTTTAACCACAGCCTCTGATTAAGGTCACTCATTTTCATTATGAAAATAATCACATAATTGAAAGACCTTGTCCAATGGCTAAGAATCTGATAGAAAATTGATTATTAACTCTTTAGCACTATTGCCTGTTGCTAGAAGGCTAATACTTGTTCTCTGATTTACAGACACCAACGTGCTAATAGTTTCTGTACTCATCAGAATAAGCTTAACTTATTGAAGTAAATAAATGTTGATGTTCTGAGAATTTGTCTTTAGGATAACTCTAGTGATGATTTATTTTGTTTGTGGGTAGAGCAGACCTCCCTTTGTAATGTAGATGACCAGCCCTATTACTTTTTAAGTAGTCTTTTTTTTCTGTTAGTATATGACCACTGATTTATTTATCCATTCAACAAACACCATGGAGTGCTTACTATGAGGTAACAAGTACTCTGCCAGGAGCTGGTCATAAACACATAAATGAGAGCTGTATCAACCATAAAATCCACTAATACAAGTAAATGTACTCATCAACATTTTTCTGATTTTGTTCTTTGAGTTCAGCATAGTGTTTGGTAATACAAAAAAAGTCATATTTAAAAAGTTAACATGAAGGGGAGTGTGGAGAAACTACTTAAGGGGCCAGAGGTTTTGTTTGGAGTGACAGAAACGTTTTGGGACAAGAGAGAAGTGATTGTGATTCCCAACACTGAATGCATAAATGCCACTGAGTTGTATGCACACTTTTAAATGGTTGATTTTCTGTTACATGGTTTTCATCTCATTTTATTTTAAGTTAATGCAGTTTTGAGATATTATTATATGTTAGAGTTGGGAAGTATTTGAGAAGTCTAACTCGGTCCCTTTCAGAGATGGATGGATGGATGGATTTATTTATTTATTTATTTATTTATTTATTTATTTATTTATTGTGTTCTTCAGTAGAATTTTGTAGATTTCTCTTAAAGGTTTTCAACATTTCTTGTTAAGGTTATTCCTCATTTATTTTTCTTCATATTTTTAAATAGTTTATTGCTGCTACACAGAAGAGCTATTGAGCTTTGAGTATTTGGTTTCCACATTTTAAACTCCCTTTTAAATAAGAGTAACAGTGGAGTCTTTTGGATTTTTCCAGGTATGTGATCAAAAATTTGTAAGCTGAGATGATCACAGTTTTACATATTCCCTCTATGATGCACTACCTTCAAAGGGCATTAATATTAAACCATTTTTCTATTCCTGGGACAAAAATCCACTAAATTTTGAGTAATTTTTATAATATTTTATTGAATTATATTTATAATATTCTAAAAAAGGAGACATATGTACTACTATTTGTAATACTTTAAACAATAAAAAATATTCTATTGAGGATTTTATATTTAACTTCATAAGGGATAATTATTTATTTTCTTTACATTAGGTTTTTATACTAATTTTAGCTTTCTAGTACTTTCTACTCTGGAAGAGAAAGAATATGGGAATTAGTTATTCCTTAAAAGTTTGAAATACTTCACTCTAAAACTGTCTGGCTGAACACCTTATTAGAAGATAAGTTTTCATTAATTTAGTCTGATTCTCAAGTTTGTAGGTCTAATCTCATTTTTCTTTATTTCTTATGTCAGATGTTTTTCAAAAAGTTGCCAACTTCATAAAAACTTTTACTTACTAGTATTATATTCTATTTTAATATTAATATTAAGATTCTCTTATAATTATCTTTTCCACATATTTTATTATCCCCTTATATCAAATTATGTTTATTTGGGCTTACTTTTTATTGAACAGATTTTTAAATCCCTTTCTATTATTTTGGGTAGTGTATTCTATTTTGGTTTTTAAGAAATTGTATTTTTGTTTTATAAATTATACTGATTTTTTGTTTTATAAATATTTCTTTGGTTTTTCCTATTTATTTTATTCCTTTTGTATGTTTCTTTTCATTTAAAATTTTAAATATATTACTTAGTACATAAATTTCCTTTTAAAAATAATTAAAGCTTTTAGTATATGAATTTGCCTCAAAGAATATCTTTGGGGGCATCCCATAGTTTTGTTTTGCAGCATTTTAATTTTATTTTTCTGTAAATATAAAGAATTATTGATAAGTGTGTCGTATCCATTTTATTCCAAGAATTCTAGGAGATTTTATGCCTGCACAATGTTTAATTCATCACTTATTATTTTGATAACTTGTAATTAAGGAATCCGGGCTATAAAACAGCTACTTTTTGGAATTTTTTGAAGCTGTTTTGTAGCTGTGTGCTTGACCACTTCAGTAAGCACCATTCAGTAACTATCTCAGGCATGCTTGAAAAGTCGGAGTTTCCTCTTAGCATTCCAAGTTCATTTTATCTGTTAATTTAGCCTTATTTAATTTTATTTTTTGAATTATCTCCCTATGTAGCTTTTGGAGGAGTGTCCTTTGTCTATTAGGAAAAATAGGGGTGGATTAATATATATTTAATATCCATAATATTTCTGTTTCCCTTCCTTTTCCATAGCATTCCTATTAATGCCCTATTTTTACTCTTTATGTATTGTGCTCTCTAATTCTTCTTTTCTATGACCTGTCTTTTAGTTAATATTGTCTTCTGTCCTTTTCTTTGCATTTTTATTTTATGCCTTTATACATCTTTTACGATTTTGTTTGCTTATTTTTTCTCTCATTGTATAAATGTCTAGAGATAGGGTGACAGTAGTATCGTGGAGGAAGAGATGGATGTGAATGGCGGGTAAAGCAAGATTCAGGAGATAAGGAGGAGACTGATGAGGGATGAAGCCGGGCTTGTGGCTTGGGTGATAGGGAACAGAATGTAGGCCTTGGAAGGGGAGGTGTTAGGTTGGTGTAAGACAGGCGGAATTTGGAAGAGAACTGGCTGACTGCCTTCCTGTCCACAGGTAACCCTGGCTTCAGGTGAGGCTGGGGGCACAGTCATTGATTGGACGGCCTTCATACAGAATTACAATGATCCCCGAATTTGAGTTCAGACCCTCACCCACTGTTTTGGAGGCATTGATGGCACACTTAATTTCTTTGTATCTGAGGTGTTCTGTAAATCCAGAATAGTAAGATTTATTTTAAAATACTTCTGGTGAAGTATTTAAGAGTGTGCATATGATAAAATAATTTCTAAATGCTTGAGGGCCTTTTGAGAGCTTGCAGACAAAGGCACTGTGACTTTAAAGTAGTATTATTTTAGAATGAAAGTTCTGCGTTAAATGTGTCCGATGAAGAGTTAAGCTATTTTTTAAAATAGGCTTCATCGCCTCTGCAGTGAAATGCCATTTCCCACTGATTTGATCAAGTATTTTCTCCTTAAGCCTTGCTTGCTTCTTCCAGGGCTCTGTGCTTGGCATGGTAATGAGGGACTTCTGCTCTCACTGACAGAATGCTCCTGGCTGTTTCTTGAGCTATACAGCAAGTCCCCTCTTAGTGGTCAGTAGGTTTTGTGACTTTAAGAGGAGCTGATGTATAGTGGAATTTTACCGTAGACTAATTGATGTAAACAAGAGTTAAGTTTCTATGGCATCTCATCGATAGTGTGACAAATTGACGGGTGAAACAACATTATTAGAGGACCTGCTGTACTTAGCTCCTTGCATTTCCCTGGCAGGGTGTGTGGAGTGCACTCTTAAGTGGTAGGATTTGGGGAAAGCAGTTCCGTGAAAAGGGGACGTGACAAACAAGGCTGTGGAGGAGAATCAGCTGGGGTTGCTCGCTTTTAATTGAAGTTTACTTGGAGATTCAATGAGGTGAGACTGTTATGACAGATTTCAAAATGTAATGATAGCGAAATGGAGTGGGTTCATCAAAATCAGAGTAAATAAGAACAACAGCTCAGCAACTCAGCAGGAGGCAACAGCTACAAACCCTCAAAAACTCCAGAGTAATTAAAATTTGCATTGTGCAGCCTTCCTTCTCAGTGGGTACCTTTCCAAGGAAAGCAGTAACTTCACTGTGAAAAAAACAAACTCAGATTTGGAGATGTAAATTACATGCATGCTTGAATCTTGTTTATAAACACTGGAAGTTTTTAAATGTAATTATAATCAGAGTACACAACTGCAACTGAAACCAGATTTGAGAAAGATCTCAAGTAGGTAAAAGGCCCTCTGGTCTCCCCTCACCCCAACGCCCTGCCAACGCCGCCCTCCCCACCAACCCCCTTTTGTGTGTTTGGGAGAGAAGAGGCGGAATTCTGTCCTCCAGTTTCAGGGCACACAAGTCCTGTCTCATTTGTTAATGTCAGAGAAGGGATAGTAGTTTTAACCGTTTCTCTCCACTTCCTCTCCTGTCACTTCCTGCTTTGGCCTATGCATGTGATGTCAGAAGTTAGTGAGGAAGAGACAGAGTGACCGAGTGCTGGAGAATTTGCAGCATGGAAAGGAAGGAGGAAATTTACCCCAATACTGTCCAGGTCCTTTTAGTTTCATACTTTAAACATGACAGTGACCTCAAGTTGAGGCAGTTCTAAGGGTTGAACTGGTGTTGAAGAAATGTGTGTGGGTTCTACCTTGCCTGCCCCTTGCCACCGGAATGATTTTAAACAAAGTCCTCCACTTCTCTGGGCCACAGTTTCCCCATCTGCTGAAGTCATTGAGTAGCCTGAAATGAGTTCTAGGTTTCCTTTTAATTCAAACTTTCCTTAATACCATAGGCCTCATGCATTCACTCCATTCCAGACAGAATCCTAGAGATTAAAACCCAATGCACTACCCGTCTTAGGTCCCCCCTGTTGTAACACCAGGTGTCCCAGGAGTCAGAAATGCTTCAGAGAATGCCCAAGAGTTTCCCCTGCTGAGGACTTTCCACACGGGAATGTAAGACCAGGATGGCCTGAGACTGTTCTTAGAAGTCCTTGGGTCTGGTCTCACTTCCTCAACTTTGCAAGGGGCCCTCTTAGTACAGAAGACCTGATGTCATTAGACCATCAGAGCTCACGGTTGGAGCTCACTGAGATGATGCAATGTATTAATCCTACATACCCTATCTCTGGGGCATCTATACTGCATTTCCCTCCCTTTTCAGAGTAGGGTCATGGAAACTTACAGGACTATAGGGAGAGCTACTTATAAGAGCAATTTGTCATGTATATAAATCTACTTTCAGAAGAAGCTTAGCTTTAAGTGATCAAACCCAGAGTTTAATTTGATGAGTCTTTTCAGTGTACTGTGTGTCTGGGTGAGTCCACCAGGAGAAGTTTTCCTTGATTAATTGTTTTAGGGTGGAGAATAGTACAGTGAGAATTTAGCATTTGCTCTACCCGTATGTTACATGGTAGGAAAGGGTTGAGACTTGGGAGTAAGAGAAATGGTTATGGGTTTGAAGAAACATTTTTTAATTGAGACCTTCATTTCCACCACTAAATTCCAAATATCGTTTCTAAGGGCCATCAAGCCTTGCCTGAGTAAGAATTTACCAGCAGCATTTGTGATGGTTTCCTCAGGCTGCCTTGGAAAGGAAGCAGGTTTGGGGCAGGTTCCAAAAAGAGCTCTCTGAGCCAATGTGATCAGAGTGTCAGAATAGTGACATTTCCAGAGAAGTCCTGGAATAAGTCTTGGGGTGAAGTGGGGACTCACTAGATGTATGTCACCAAACTGTAACCTTTAGAAGAACAGAAGAAAGGGTGAGTGTAGGAGAGGGTAATGAAGTATCATTGCTAATTCTGTCATGATATTTAACATAGTTTTTCTTGATTTATAAGGCTAGACATGTATATTGTGTTCATGCACCATTAGCAACAATGGCTGTGCCTTACACATTTTGTTATTGATCTTTTAATAAGGAGACTAAAATGGAATAATCTATACTAAGATAATGTTTCTGTTTTAACTAAAACTTATCAAATATCCATAAGGAAATAAATTTTACCTAAAGTTCTCAAACTATTGGATTAAGTATAAAAACTAAAACTATAAAACTCTTCAAAGAAAATTGGTAAACCTGTATAACCTTGGATTTAGCCATATTTTCTTAAATATGACACCAAAAATAAAACAATAAAGAAAAAAACAGATAAATTGGGCTTCATCAAAGTTAAAAATTTTGTACATGGATGAACACTATCAAGAAAGTACAGCCACAGAATGGAAGAAAATATATACAAATCATATAGCTGATAAAGGGTCTAATATCCAGAATATATCAAGAACTCTTACAACAAAACAAATAAAAGACAATCCAATTTAAAAATTTGAAAAGGACATTTTTCCAAAGAAGATACAAATGGCCAACATGTACATGAAGAGATGCTCAACATCATTAATCATTAGGAAAAGCAGATCAAAACCTCAATGTGATACCATTTCATACCCACTAGGTTAGCTACTACCAAGAACAAAACTGGAAAATAGCAAGTGTTGATGAGGACATGGAGAAATCAGAACCTGCTGGTGGGAATGTGAAATGGGACAGCCCTTAGGGAAGGCAGTTTGACAGTTCCTCAAAAAGCTAAGCATAGGACTGCCGTATGTCCCACCAAGTCAACTGCTAGTTACATACCCAAACAAAAACTGTACACAAAAGTTCATAGAAGTGCTATCACAATAGCCAAAGTGGAAACAACAATGTCCATCAGCTGGTGAATGGATGAACAAAATGTGGTCTATCCATACAGTGGAGTACGACTCAGCCACAAAAAGGAGTGAAGTACTGATACGTGGTACAACATGGATGAGCCTTGAAAGCATAATCCTAAGAAACAATGGCTCGTCCACATATTTTATGATTGCATTTATATGAAATGTCCAGAATTTATAAATTCATAGTGACAGGAAGTAGATTAGTGGTTGCCTGAGGCTGGGGAGAGGAAGGAATGGGGAGTTCCTGGTTACTGGGCATGGGTCTCCATTCAGGGTGAGGAGAGCTTAGGATGTCATGCTGAGTTGTGGTCAGTATCATTGAATTAAAAGGCAAGAGAACTCTCTCCCTGACACCACAGTACTTCTACCTGCTGTGTCTGGTGCTGCTTTCATCTCCCCACACAGCCACCTCCTGCACTCCAGGCTGTGTCACCAGTAGTCACCGCACAGCATCTCTGGAGCTTAAAATGCTCCGCAGAGACAGCTGTGACCTGAAGCTGCCATTCCCAGACCCCTTAACATCTCCATGACACAGGGCAGTGTGGGTTCTGGAGCAAGCGGCTCTGGAACATGACACCCAGAATGCCGTGCGAATGTTGAGAGGATGTGTCTCCTTTGGTCTTTGAGGACAGCGGAACTGCCACACTTTTACTTAAGCTGCAGCAACCTTGTATTTGGCAGGGCCACTGTATGTATTTGGAGGTGAACTGGATCCGCTTTGCAGTAGATGCCCTGTTTCTACATTTGGATGAGCCCAAGGCAAAGAGAGCTCAGCCCTGCAGGTTGTGTACTGTTACTCCGAGGAGCCTGCCGTTCGGTGTCCTTGTGGCTGAGGGCCCAGCCTGACCTCCCCTCCCCGCGTGAGCGGTGTTCCTGGCGGAGGTATCCAGCGCCGTGCACAGTGGGGAAGGGAGAGCAGCCATAGCTGTGATGGGAGCTGTCCCGCTAAGGAAAGGAGCTTATGGGTAGGTCCCAGTTTAGGCATTTCCCCGAGTCCAAACTCTACTAAATGTAGGAGCTAACGTGGCATCTTTTCTTTGTGACCATAAATCTAGTCTATCAGGCTTATTAATTTGTGTGTGTTTTCCTTTGCTTCCAGGAGAGTCGATCTGGAGAAACCAACAGCTGTGTGGAAGAAATAATCCGGGTAAGGATCTTCCTTTACAAATCTTATCAGCTGGCTGGACAGAGTTTCCAGATAGAAAGCAGCCATGTGGCTGCGTCGTCAGAGGGAGCTGGTCGTTTCGTGCCTGGCAGTTTACCTTTTCTGCGGGGAATCACACAAGTTGCCTAAATGCCTCTTGATGAAACCTCACTTCTTTTCGAAGTCCTGTAACTGTACTCACAGGACTAGCTGGGAGACAGGAGAACAGAGTGAGGTGGCATACGTGGCTGTGCTCACATTTGTAGGCCCCGTTTGTTAGGAGGCGTTTAGAAGCAGCTGTAATGGTCTGTACGTTAAGGCGGGCGGGGTTGCCTTATTGTTTCCCCCCTAAACTTAACTAGCATCAGAAGCACTGTGATGAAGCGGTGTCTCGGAGTCTGGAAATGCACTTCGGTATTGCTTTGCATGTTACTACTTTGCGTGTTATTCTTGTAAACCTGTCCTTTTCGTCATGGTCATATGGAGTGGATGCCCTCCAGGAACCATTTCATACCCACAGGCACTTGGGCTGGGCTGTTGTCCCATATTAGTGTTTTCCTGTGTGTCCAGACTTATAGTCAGTGTCCTCTTCATCCATTGTTCTCTTCACTCATATTTTTAGGGGTGTAACCTAATAATTTACAGTTCTCAGCAAGCTGACACTGCATTCGGCAGAACACCAAGATAACTTAGACCAGATGGTATGGAAGTTCTTTCCTTATAAAGGAAGAAAAAAAACTTCATTTTAATATGTTTCTAAATTTTGGGCACCCTACACACTTTTTCTTGAATTTCTAGTGAATTACAGTAATATGATTATTTGGTTAAAACTTTACATTAACCATCAGATTGTTTTCCGTGACAATATTTTTTTCTTCCTGGAAAGCATTATGTCATAAGTAAATCTTGGAACTCAAATTGACCAAAATAATGAATTAAAGTTCGATTTGTTGAATTAATACTGACTTTTGTTTTTCTGGTAGAGATTTATATAGAAAACATTTTCAAAGCGGGTAGCTTCTTTTCTGGCATTTAAGGATATGTTAAAAAAATACAGATTTTATTTTATATCTATGTTTTCTCTGTCCTGGAGTTTTGTTTCAGATTAAAGAACAGATAGTGTAAAATGCTGATATACTTTTCCTGTTTTTCTCTTTCAACGTACTTTCCTCTTTGAGTCCAAATATTCAATGTTTAGGCCATCTTCCTTTGGTTGGTTATGGTGTTTACATCTATGGAATAACAGTACCAGAACACACCGGCCCCTCTTGGGTGCTGCTCTTTAAAACACTACCCCCCTACCCTTTCCTATCTTCTCTGAGGATATAGAAGAAATCTGTCATGTGACCCTTCTTCTCCATACTCCAAGCAGAGCTCGAAGTTTGAGTAGGAGCTTGAGTAATTTACAGACCAAAAGGATATAGGGTAGCCCTGGCCAACTTGGCTCAGTGGATAGAGCGTCAGCCTGCGGACTGAAGGGTCCCAGGTTCAATTCCAGCTGAAGGGTCCCAGGTTCAATTCCAGCCGAGGGCACATGCCTGGGTTGCTGGCTTGATCCCCAGTAGGGGGTGTGCAGGAGGCAGCCGATCAATGATTCTCTCATCATTGATGTTTCTATCTCTCCTTCCTTCTCCCTTCCTCTCTTAAATCAATAAAAAAATATATATATTTTAAAAAGGATATAGTGTAAGTAATGTAAAATGTACCTAGAATAAACTGAACACTGCAGCCAAGAGTTTAAAGCATTAGTTTTTTTCCTTAAGAGAGCTGAGGAGAGCCTCAGTCCCCCTTACCCCACTGCTGCGTTCCCAGGACACTGACCCCTAGTGCATCTACCACTGCCACAGCCCACCTCGAATCGGGTGTGGATAAAAGGGAAGGCCTGGACCAACCAGATCATTGATTCATATGCATAGGCAAGGTTTAGGGGAGTGGAGGCGGTGCCTTCATTAGCAGACAGCGGAGTCTCTGTAAGCTCCCCTCTTCCTAGAGCCCATGAGGAGTGGTCCGGGATGAGAGGAGCTGCAGAGTTGGAGGAAACAGTGCTGCACAGGGAGACTTTGCCTCTCTCCTTCCCTGTCAGCCTAAGGTATTGGTATTTGGTATTTAGGTAGTAGTTGGTATTTAGGCAGCTCCTCGAAGACCCTGTCAGTGTTCTCATTTTGCCTGGACTGTTTTCTGGCTGTCCCCTGCCCCACGCACACCATTCACTCTCCAGGATCACCTTCCCCTCTTACTGTAAGCATGTCCTCTCCTGCAAACACAAGCACGGGCTCTCTCAGCTGCAGCCTCCTGTATGTGTATCTGTATTTGATGTGCATCAGTATTGCCCCTACACTGTGGCCCCCGTGTCTGGAATTTAGAATTCACGATTTTGTTGTGTGGATAAATTAATGAGTGAGTGAGTGAAAGAACCCTCCAAAGGGGAAGGGTGAGTATCATTTTGGCAGCTCACAAACATTCTGTTGGCCGTAAATCATGGAAACGGTGCCCTGGCCCTTTCAATGCTGGGTTCCCATGGCTGGTCTTTGTGGAGCCCAGTTGTCCTGGTGAGTTTCTCTCCCCTTGTGGTCCAAGGTCACCAAAGTTACTGGTTACTCACGGCCATCGCGTTTAAGTGAAGGTTCCCTTTTGTTGTGGAGTAAGAGCAGGGGCATCAACAAATGCCTTAAAATGATGGAAACTGTGATATTCATTTAACAGGTGTGAGTGTGCCCTTTTCACATGGGAGGTACTGGGGGAACGACGGTGGGCCAAACCAGACATGCCCTCTTCAACTCTACAGAAAATATAGCTAAGTTTTCATTTTACAAATAAATGTAGAATGTCAATTGTGATAAACACTTACGGTTTTATGACAGCCTCCTTATCATAGGGCACATGACCTAGTTTTGGGTCAAGAACAGCTTCCCTGAGGAAGCACCATTTGAACTGATAGTTGGAGGATGAATAGGAAATCAGCCTCAGGGATGCAATGGTGAGGGTTCCAAGCAGAGGACATGCAAGAGCTTGGCTTGCAGAGATGCAGAAAGGCCAGGGAAGGCCAGTGTGGCTGGAGTGCAAGTGGATAAAGGTCGGTCGGAGAAGCCAGATGTGCTGTGTATCAGTACTGCTCCTACACTGTGGTCCCGGTGTCTGGAATTTAGGATTCCTTCTCGGCCATGTTCAAGTTCCCATAAGCACAGGGAGCCAGTGAAGGATTCAGCCGGGAGCAGTGTGGTCACATTGGCAATGTAAATGCACCACTAGCTGCTTTGGAGAATGGATTGAGGGCAAAAGGGATGAAGAAAAGGAGTGGAGGCTATTGCCAATGTCCAGAGGGGAGATGCTTTGTGGGGCACTCACAGACAAGGGAGCAGTGAGGGAGATGCTGGCTTTGAGGCAGAGAGGAAATCATAAATTATTTTTAATCATGTTGAGTTTAAAGTACCTTTTGAGACATTTCAGTAACATGGAGAATGTAAATGAACATACATGGGTCTGGAGCTCAGAACAGAGGTCTGAGCTGTAGACCAACATTTTTGGGTTAATTAGCATGTTGGCAATAAAACCACAGAAATGGGTGAATTTGCCTGGAGAGAGACTAGAGGCTGAAGAGCAATGAGAGTCTAATTCCAACATTTAAAGGTCAGGAGAAGGAAGATCCAGTGGCCAGGGGAGGCGAGAGGGAGTGGTTGGAGACACCGAGGGAAAACTGTGACAGTGAAAAGTCATACAACCCATGGAAAGAGCGTGTCAAGCTCAGTGGTGCTCAGACTTTCCAAGGGGACAGGAGAGACAAGGATCGAAAACCACCCGATGGCTTGGGCAAACGACAGAAAAGTCACTGGTGACTTACCTGGAGCGCTGGTTCTGTGGGGAGGCGGGGTGAATCCAGTCTGGAGAAGATGGAGTCAGTGAGTTCTCTGAACAGTGAAAAGTCATAGAAAGGCCACAGTTCGTGAGGAAAGGCCGTAGTTTCCATTCAGATCCCTTTTCATTTGCAGTAAATGTGACATACTGTGACAACTACCAGATGATGGAGAGCTAGCATTTATGATGAGTGAGACACTAACTTCCTCGCATGTGCTAACTCATGGAAGCATCACAGCTGCCCACAGGGAGGCACTGTTAACAGCCCCACTTCACAGATGAAGAAACTGAGGCGAGAAGTTAAATACAACTTGCTCAAGGTCACAGAGTGAGTAAGTGGGAGAGTTGGGATTTTAACAAGCATCATCTGGCTTCAGTACCCTCTCTCTGTCTTAACAATTATGGTGTTTTATTAAATTAAGAAGCAACACCCCCCCACACACACACACACAACTCGCTGGTTCATTAATGAAACCACTTGTGTATTTTACTGTGAATGGGAGGTTTTCCATTTTTACATGTTTATGAATCAGAAGTGCCAGATCACGCATTTGTGCACTTGAACTCATAGAGGTTTTGTGGACAGTGTTACAAACTTTTTTTTTTAATCCTCACCCAAGGGTATGTTTTGTTTTATTTGTTTGTTTAGGAGAGAGAGGAAGGGGGAGAAGGAAAGAGAGAAACATCCATGTGAGAAACATCGATCTGTTGCCTCTCGTACACACCCCAACCGAGAACCAAACCAGCAGCCTTTTTGGTGTGTGAGACAACGCTCCAACCAGCTGAACCACCCGGCCAGGGCTCCAACTTCATTTTTAAACTTCTTTCTCTCTTCCCTGTCTTATTTTTGCTGAGGTGACTGTTTTCAAGTCATTTAAATATTACATTATGTTCTGAAGGGTAATTATTTTTACTCAGAGAATTTTAATCCTACGACTTAATAGATCTGTGTACTATTGAAAAATTCACTTAACCAATGGAGACCTTGTAACTGACTTCTATGAAGATGGGCAGTAAGGGCTGGAAGTCCTCGTGGCTGACATCTGTTTATAACAGACAGCTTCCTAAGTTACACAATATTTCACCATAAAGGCTCCGGCGCTGTAGTACTTAGGTGCTTTTCGTAGCATTACCCATTAGCGTAGAATGGCGTTAACATTTGTTCAGCAAATAAAATCCATTTACAACTTAATGGGACTGTGCGGGGCTGGAACCTGGGATGCACACATTTCATGCAGACAGGTTTAGCTGGCGCTGGCTGAGGGGCAGCGTGCATCACAGAGCGAGCCTCTCAGCGGGAGACCCGAGTTGAGATTCTGGCTTGGACTTAAGGGATGAATTCAGCGTCGATTTCAGTGCAGCATCTGAGCAGATGACCTTCTTGGCTTTCATCTGAAGACGCTCATTCAGTGCCCGTATCCTGTGAGACATTCATAGTGAGTACCTACCTAGAGTTGCATTTCCGTTTATCGGAAGCGGGTAACTGGTGGTGGTTTAAATTCTGGAGACCCAAAGCAGTGTTCTGACGCAGTAATTGAACAGACTGACGACAAGTAAAGGGAACTCCTTCTCCCTGGTTTTCTGGAAACTACGGCACCTCCTGGGAGACCGTGAGTGAGGAGAGAGCTGAGAGTGGTGTCACACGAAATGCACCTCATTGAGCCCCCTCCCCCACCATGTACTCAGGCGCTGGGTGGTGGGCTGAGAGGAACCTGGGCTTGAATGTGCACATGCTCCTTAACCCAGTGAACATGTTAGCCACCCGAGAGAAGCCAGAGAAGGAAGAGGCGGCTTGTTTTGAGTGACTGTTTGGGCCATTTGCAGAGCTGGACCCAGGTCGGACTCCCCTGCTTCAGACCAGACCAGCTCTTCCTTGTAACTTACTTCATTTGTTTCAAACAGTAAAGATTTTACCAGTGACTAAAAGAAGCCCACAAGTGGCAAAATCAATGCCATTTTATAACTATAACTATAAGGGAGCCCCATTGGCATATCCCATTACTCGTTGTAGTAAAATCAAATCAAAGTCAACGGGAAGTAGGTTAGAGAAATTCACTGAGAAAAACCTACTCTACTTGCTCAAGAGAAATTAGCTTCACTTGGCAGGGTTTTATTTTGAATTTTTCTTTTAAAAATATTTTTTTATCACTTTAAGAGAGAGAGCAAGGAAGAGAGAGAGAGAGAAGCATTGATGTGTTGTTCCACTTACTGAGGCATTCATTGGTTGATTTTTGTATGTGCCCTGACCAGGGATTGAACCTACAACCTTGGCATATCCCTCTACCAACTGAGCTAACCAGCCAGGGCCTCTTTTTGCATTTTCAGTAGATGTTATTATATTTGTCCTTTGAGCTGAAACCAAAAACTCTACTTAAATGGCTCCACCCCTGCCAAGGGCGCCCAGTGTCTGTGAGGGTGTCCCACCGCCTGATCCTATAGGCTACACTCTGCAGGTGGTCAGTTTCCGTGGAGTTGGGGCAGGAGACCACTCTACAGGATCTGTTCTGAGCCCAGACATTTGGGGGGGATGGCCAAAAGAACCCTGGAAGTGCTGAAGCCCCCATTATGAAGGACTGCCTCTTGCCTTTCTACATTCCCCTGTCTCCTTCTAATCTGCACCATGAGAAGCCACAGAGGCATTTACAGGACCTTGGGGATAGAGACCAAGGGAATGTTAGCAGCCAAAGTAGCTGGAAGTCTGTGGAATATATTTTCTGCCCTAAAGGGCGGGTTCTGATACCTTAGTCAGTGTCTTTGCATGGGTGTCTGTCAGTATGTTCCTGGAAGAAAGGAAGAGGCACGCAAATCGTGTTAACCAGGACCAGCTGCCACCGGCTACGATGGAAGCCAGTGGAGCTGATGCCTCCCGCTGACCCAGGCTGGCAGTCAGGAGAGGGCCAAGGGGCATGTTGCACAGAGTGCATGACGGGCCGGGTTTCTGGTAACGTCCTTTTTAAAAATGTATCTTTACTGTTGAAAGTATCACTTATGTCCCCTTCCTCCCCCTCCCCATTGACTTCTTCTAACCTGCCCCCCACCCCCAGGCCTTCACCACCCTATAGTCTGTGTCCATGGGTTATTCTTCAATGTCTTGGACACTTAATCTGGGTTTCTCTTAAGTGCTGTTCTGAAAATGACTTGTGCATTATTATATGTGGGGTCTTTTAATAAAGAATATTTGGGGGTACTAATTAAGAAGCATAAAATATTAAAATATTAGCTGAAGTGATATTAATACTAAAATACGAAGGCAAATATAGTTCCACGTGTTGCAGAAGTATTTTGGAGTGTGTGTTTGTGTGAGAACGTTTTTAGCACGCAGGGCCCTGTGACCTGCTTCACCTCACCCTGCACCTTTTGGTTCTCTCGCTGACCTGGAAACTCAGGCAGCTGGTCCTCGCACACAGGTCCTAGAATACAGATCACCGAGACCTCGGTGCCATCACTGCCCCGTCTGCTTCCCTAAGATCACTGTGTCCTCCTCCCAGTTTCCGCCTGTGGCTGGTACAGCCACGCGCGAGGCATTGCCCTCCAAGCCAGGGTCCTCTGTGGGCAGCTCCTCTGGTCTCTGTTAGCAGGGCACCGTCGTGCTTGGGCCCTTGTTCTGTCCCCGAGTCTCGCCGCCTGAGTTCCTCCAGGATTTCTGGGATGGAGCCGTGAGACCTCCTCTACCAGCCAGCGCTGGGGGCTGGATCATGGACCCCTGAGGTCAGCCAGGCAGAGCGCCCCCTCATTTATGCTGACCCCACTTCCAGGGCAGGATCACGGTGGCTGGACTAGCCCATCTCCCTCAAGTGTGGCTTCTGCTCTCGGGAGCTCCCTGTTGGCTTGGCTCACCTGGCACCACTGCCTGCAGGTGTTTTACCTCGGTCACCCCACCTCCAGCCACTGTTTACCTTCCAAGCCTCACTCGGACGTCCGTTCCTCCAGGGATCCTTCCTGGCTCCCCGAGTCTGACTTTAATGCTCCGATTCCCTATTTCCCAGGAGCCCCTACTCTTATTGAGTCGCCAAGGTCTTTCTTGCCCCATTAGGCCCGTCTCCAGGGGCTGGCACAATGACTGGCGCATGGTAGATGTCTAATAAATACCAACTAAGGGGGTGAAAACCAATGACTTTGACCTTTTGCTCAGTGTCTGTCCCTGCTCCCCACCTGTCTTCCTCGCAGTCCTGCAACAAAAAGGTTGCGGTGTTCATTTAAAACATCAGATCTCCACGGGCTTCCCTGCGAGGCTGCGTGTTACCTGGGGTGTGAGAACACAGCAGTAGCACAGATGCGCAGTCTGTTCCCTGCTCACCGCGGTGGGCAGCGAGGGAGCCTGGCCCTCTGCCTGCAGTTCCCGCAGCAACGCCAGCGCCTCCGCACCCACCGCTTGTACTCCCCTGATCTTCCATGAGCCTGAGTTTTCCATTTTGAGAGATAATGAGTGCGATGTACAAGTTGAAGAATCAGGATAATAACTTCGCAGGGATAATTTGGTTAATTACTTTGTTGCTGCTCCTAGAATCAAGGACTGGAAGTCAAAGCTATTTCCAAGCTATTGCCACTGTTAATATGTTCTGTGTAAAGCAATTCTTGGAACAAGAACACATTAAAACACATCCATCCAAAGTGATCAACTCAAGACATTCATTTTAAAATTGTGTTTATTATCATTAAACCACACACAGTCTTTTCTGTTATTTTTTTGGAATTGAGGGTTATAAAATTTTCTGCAGATGACTATTGTACACTCACAGGAAAGCTTAAAACAATTTCTAAGATACAAAATGATGGGTAACTGGGTGTCGCCATTCTTGAACCTCCCAGATTAACTACTTTTTGAGCGTGAGGTGTTTCCCTCGTGCCTCGCTCCCCTCCTGGCCCGCGTGGGCCTCACTGCCCTGGCACAGTGCTGCCTGGCACCGCGGCCGCTGCGGAGCCTCCCGCCCAGCACCGCTCTTCCACGCCTCCAGGGTCCGATCAAAATCAGGAGCGGTGCATATGCCTGTCTCCAGACACTAACCTCGAAAAGAATTGTCATATGCTAACATATGCTAACACTAGGTGACTTACTTATTGTAGTTTCCCTTCTTCCCCTGCTTGTCCACCGGGGCCGGGGGGGAGGGGGGAGCCTATTTGTGCAAAAGGATATCTTTCTCTCTCTGAATTTCCTAGAAAGTTATAGAAGTTGTAATCTATGGACAATTTACTGTTACTACAACTTTTTCATTACAATGTTTTTATTTTAGTGCCTAATTTTTAAAATTGTAACTCTAAATTAGAGGTCTGTGATTCTGTGGAATTAAACATAATAAGGTTTTTATATTCTTCTCTTTTTTTAAGTATTTCTCTATGAGCATTGATTGGGCTTCTGAACCTGATTTTAAAATCCTGAGATCAGCATGCTTATTATCGATTTATTATACATTAATTTAAATCCTCAGCTACTGCTAAATACCTTCTAATAGTCTCCCATGTAGAGTTATTTCTCTATATAAAGTACATTTTTAAAAAATCATTCCAGAATTTTATATTAATTAATGGAATATTGTCAAAATAGCTGCATCTGCATATTTACTTTATGAGCCATTTTAGCTTTCCCTTCTCTGGCAATAACTGTGACCTAACAGCATGTTGGTTCAGCTTTTTAAAAATATGTTTGAATTCAGTTAACAGAGTATATCTGTGGTGGGAATGGTGGAGAATAGGCTCTTTAAACTAGAACCTTAAGAATTAACTAAACATTTTAGTAACAGCTTCTAAAAAAATGAGCAGCCCCCCAAAACCTACCTAGGCTGCCTCACAGGAAACCAACTTACAGAGTAAGGCCCTGCTGAGCCAATAGTAAGGCCCTTCAAATCCGAAAGCCTTTCCCAGGCTCCACCGCAGAGAACCAGGGGGAAGGGGAAGCGGGAAAGAAACCAGCCACATGCAGTAAAGATGATCCTGCACAGGCAAGTGGAATAAAATAGAGCCACCGGCTCTCTCCAGACAGCAGGACAAAAACCTCTCCTCTGCTCTGCCTCATAAGTAAGCACTTCTCTTTCTGACTTTTTAACTTTCTATTTGCTTGTTTCTTTCCCTGATCGTCTCTCACTACCCCTCCATACACACCCCTCCACACACACCCCACCCCAGACTCCGGAAAAGGCAGGAAATGGATCTGAGTTCTTTGGGAGGTTCCCCAGTTATTTTATGAAACGAGGAGCCCACTGTGATGCGAATAAAAACCCAAGCGCAGATTCCTAACATGTTTCCAGCCGTGTGGAGGGGGGGAGGGAGGGCCGTGGTAACTGGAGTCATCCACAGATCAGCAGCAGCCCTTGGATGGTTGAAATGATTAATCACTCCGGCACAAAAGAACACAAAAGGAGATTTGTTACGAGGGCCAGCTCCAGGGGGCACATGCTTGTCTGCTTAATGATGTATTTTTAAAGTGTGGCCACATCAAAAGCCAAGCACATGCAAAAGGAGGGGAAATGAAAAGGCAGTGAGCACCATCTTTGGTGAATTAGAACAAATGTTTAGGAAATCAGATCAGCGATCATTTTGGTTTGAGCTTTTTAAAAACGTGTTCCTTCGCCCTGCTCTACCCAGGCCCCAGTGTCTTAGCGGCAGGGGAACACTTCGAGTCCCTCGCAGAATGTGTGCTGGACCTGTCAGCACTGAAAATCATCAAGAGCCGATGAATCAATAGTGCATGTTAGCCTCCCTTTCTTGGAGGTCAAAGGATGGGGACTGGAGCAGACCCCATGACTTAACGCAACAGAAACAACAGTGACGGCATTGCTTAACCTGTGGCGATGGCTTACTGTGCCCTTAACATCCCGTATCTCTTTCAGTCCTCACCATGACCTCTATGGTGTCATTTTCATCTTATCGAAGAGGAACTTCACATGTGGGGAGGTTAACACACAGCAATTACGAGCCTGGGTTAGGGTTTAAACTGGGGTCTCGCAGACAACAGAGCCCGTTTATAAACACAGTACAGTGTGATTTTTTAAAAAATCTGAATATTTTTTAAATGGAAGACTGAGCAAATGCTTCCTGTGGAGCTGTATCAGGACCGCCTGTTTCTCACAGCCCCGAGGAAGCTAGGTGACGCGCCGGATGCTGCCTTCATTGCTTCCGGGATGAGAAGCTGCCCAGGGTCGGCTGAGGGTCCGGGCCTGCAGTCTAGCGCGAGGGGTGCGTGCGCAGTGAGCACAGAAATACCTCTGAGAGCCCCTTACACGTTGCTCTCGACTGTGCACTCACGCGTGTCCTAGTTACTGAGTTCTGCATCTTGAAAACTGGGCTCTTTTTCGTCAGCCTGTTTCCTGCTGCCCTCTGAGGAGCTCTGTTACTCACCCCTCCTAGGACTCCCCCTGCCCTTATTGGCCCCAGGAAGGGCCACAGTAGTCCACACTGCCCTTACCCCAGGAGAGGGGCAGGGGAGGATGGAGAATCCAGAGACACCAAGAGTTGGTTCCCAGGGGCGAAGCCGAAGCACCTCTCCCTGTAAGGATGTGAGTTTTCTCTCCTGTTCAACCACAGCTCTTCCACAGACTGGCTGGGGGACACGGAGCCAACAGAGATCTCAGTATAGTGTACATTTTGCAAAGACAAAAAGAAAAGCTGTTGTTTTCCCTCATTATTTGATACGGTTGTAACATCTATTGCTGGATAAATTTGTGAATACTCACGTCTTGGTGAGTCAGCGTGCCTCACTCTATCTAATAAAGTGTTTTCATTCAACAAGTAGGGTTCTGGAAGCAAACAAGTTTTGTAAGTGTGGGATTGGAAAAAGCATTTTAATTTGGAACTGGCTACTATTAGCAGCTATATATTCTTGTTAGGATAATCAAGTGTTTTCAAATTCCTTAGAGATGAGGTGTACTTAAAGAAATCTTAGTCTGTAAACTCTAATTGTAGGATGTTTGTAAGATTATCTTTATTGCTAAGAAACAATTCCTTTGCTAAAGGATTCTTGGCTATGTATAGGAAAAGATTAACCTAGGATTAATAGCAAACTTCCCTAAAGATTCTAGATACTTGCTTGACAATTTCTTAAAAACTTAGCATTAATAGAAAAACAAAAGTGTTAGAAATCACTTTGAGTTTGATTGAAAGGCAGTAATAAAATATAAAGACAAAGCTTCCTTGGAATAAAAATGAAAGCCAATAGGACTTTATAAATCACTTTACAAAAATACAGGATTTTTTTATACAACTGTTCCTTAGGTAGGTGCACTAAGGCGCTGCAAAGGGAATAAAAGCAGACTACACCCCCTGGTGGAACATATGTTTGCTAGGCAGTTGATAGCTTTTCATCACTGTAAGTACAGTTAAAGCGCTTATTTAAATCTCTGTGCCGTCTTAGCTGATTGTAAAACCATGTTCATTTATGTCAGCTTATGCCTATACATTGCTTTTATAAGTATATGGTTATACTAAGTATGCCTAATTATGAATCAGATTACCCAGGCAAAGTAATTTTTATAATATATGTCTTAGTCTACTGTGTTTCTCAAGACTCCTTTAGAAAGCTCAGAAAGGATTAAAACTCATGCATAACTTCTAACTTACAGCACTATTTTCACATCGAAATACACTTGGTAGATTGCTTGGACCAGCCCTCTTGCTTATTGGCACATTACATGAAACCCTCCTACTTCAATATAAATTCTTTCTACATAAAGACTTAGCAACTGAGGAGAGCAATGTAAAACTCGGAAGTCTACTGGGAGTTGAAAGGACAGTGAGTGAAAATAGTGGAAGTCTGTGAAGAGGTAATTCACAAAATCGCAGCCTTTACACGGCCCTTAAAAGAAGACACAGGAAGGGAAGTGGGAGACATATGAAGGGTTGTGTGTTTCTTTTCAATATTGTATTTTTCATTTATATACATATTTAATTTCAGTTAGAATGAGAAGACTTTCATTTCTGTATGGTTTGGTAGCACCCAGCAATAATCTCAATAAGTAAATGATTTATTGGAAATTTAACTTCATGAGAAAACTGACTCATTCCATATTTAAAGACATCATACAGCCTGGCTGGTGTGGCTCAGCGGTTGAGCATCAACCTAGGAACCAAGAGGTCACCAGTTCATTTCCTGATCTGGGCACATGTGTGGGTTTCGGGCTCGACCCCCAGTAGGGCCTGTGCAGGAGGCAGCCAGTCGATGATGTTCCTTTCTCATCGATGTTTCTATTTTTCTACCCTCTCCTTTCCTCTCTCTCTCAAAATCAATAAAGACACATTTCATTTAAAAAAAGACATAATATATGCTTTCAAGTATGGGACATAATACTTGTTAAATTGTATTCAATGCCTTGAGTTATTTTTTTTAAAGTGATTTCTAGGGTCCATAAATGAATAAGAGCTTACATTGCACATATGCTAAATTCATGTCTTCATGGTAATGCAAAGGCATCTAAATTTATAAACTTTATTTTTGCCTCGGGTAGGAATCTACTTGAGTGAACTAGGAGTTCATAATGATACCTATGATTACTTGAAAATGAAGAATAATCAGTAGTAAGTTTTCTAAATTATTTCTTCTCTGCCCGGGGCACCCATCGTGTGCTTCACAGGCTGGTTGTGTAGCTCAAAGGAGACTGAGGCTGGCACACAACTTGGTAACATGCTGTTAAAACAGTTCCTCAGCTCAGAGTTACAGGAGGCGGAGCCAGAGGAGCATGGCTTCCTCTTCTCCATCAGTACAAAAGCTGGAGAAACAGACAATTAACTACTTCTGTTAAACCCACGAAAGAACTGAAGTCACAGAGCAACCAATTAACCTGAAAGGTGAAGAGAGACGGCACCTTCAGAAAGGCAAGACCTGAGCACTTGCTTATATGGGAGGCCACGCAAAGCACATGGACCAGTGAGAAGAGCCAGCGGGAAACTTGCTGTGAGTTGCTAAAGGCAAATGTTGGGCTCCCAGGAGGGCGCCACCAACACAGGGCGGTTTGCAGGTCTTTTAGGTGTTTCCTGCACCAGGTGCTCATTGGGAGACCAGGGCAGGCAGAGGAGCCTCTCCCGGGTGTTGGCTGGGGAGATGAACAGCAGCCTCTGCCAAACCTCCCAGACCCTCTCCTGTCTCTCCCTCTGACTTGACATAATCTTCCTCTGCGGGAAGAAGGGCACAGAACTGCAGCCTGGGGGCCTGCTGACCCCTGTAGCTCCGGGAGAGGAATGGCACCCACCACCGAAACTCCACTCTGTCTCATCTCCTGTCATTTCTAAGAAACAAAAGCTTTCATCTTCACGGAGAAGGGCAGTTCAAATGCATCTTGAGGTCCCTGGAGGAAACCCATCATCCCTGGGGAGGAGAACAAGAGAAAACTAAAAGTTCTGCCCCTGGGAAAGGGCAGGAATGCGTGCTGCCTAACATTCCATGAGGCCTGGAGGAAGGCCACTCCACCAACCCTCATGGTCACGGTGCCAGCTAAACTCGGGCGTGAGCAGAACGCTAGCGACCCTCTTCCCAACTCTCCAGCCACCACACGAACGAGCACTAAGTAGAAATAGCAGTGGGGAGGGAAACCAAGATGGCGGCATAGGTTAACGCCGGAGTTTGCTGCCTCGAACAACCACTTCAAAAATACCACTAAAAGACAGAACGGACATCATCCAGAATCACAGGAAGGCTGGCTGAGTGGAAGTTCTACAACTAGGAGGAACCGAGAATCAGAGGAGGCGCAGTGCTGAAGTAAAATACTAAGGTGCGGAGTGCGCCGCGGCGTGGGCTGGTGGCTGAGGGCGCGGTTGT